>NW_028155838.1:0-45766 GCF_963454915.1 Gymnoscopelus microlampas | reverse complement strand
TGGTATTTGGGGCGTGCGTGGGGTGGGTATTTGGGGCGTGCGTGGGGGTGGGTATTTGGGGCGTGGGGTGGGTATTTGGGGCGTGCGTGGGGTGGGTATTTGGGGCGTGCGTGGGGTGGGTATTTGGGGCATGCATGGGGTGGGTATTTGGGGCGTGCGTGGGGTGGGTATTTGGGGCGTGGGGTGGGTATTTGGGGCGTGCGTGGGGTGGGTATTTGGGGCGTGCGTGGGGTGGGTATTTGGGGCGTGCGTGGGTGGGTATTTGGGGCGTGGGGTGGGTATTGGGGCGTGCGTGGGGTGGGTATTTGGGGCGTGCGTGGGGTGGGTATTTGGGGCGTGCGTGGGGTGGGTATTTGGGGCGTGGGGTGGGTATTTGGGGCGTGCGTGGGGTGGGTATTTGGGGCTGTGCGTGGGGTGGGTATTTGGGGCGTGCGTGGGGTGGGTATTTGGGGCGTGCGTGGGGTGGGTATTTGGGGCGTGGGTGGGTGGTATTTGGGGCGTGCGTGGGGTGGGTATTTGGGGCGTGCGTGGGGTGGGTATTTGGGGCGTGCGTGGGGTGGGTATTTGGGGCGTGGGGTGGGTATTTGGGGCGTGCGTGGGGTGGGTATTTGGGGCGTGCGATGGGGTGGGTATTTGGGGCGTGCGTGGGGTGGGTATTTGGGGCGTGGGGTGGGTATTTGGGGCTGTGCGTGGGGTGGGTATTTGGGGCTGTGCGTGGGGTGGGTATTTGGGGCGTGCGTGGGGTGGGTATTTGGGGCGTGCGTGGGGTGGGTATTTGGGCGGCGTGGGGTGGGTATTTGGGGCGTGCGTGGGGTGGGTATTTGGGGCGTGCGTGGGGTGGGTATTTGGGGCGTGCGTGGGGTGGGTATTTGGGGCGTGGGGTGGGTATTTGGGGCGTGCGTGGGGTGGGTATTTGGGGCGTGCGTGGGGTGGGTATTTGGGGCGTGCGTGGGGTGGGTATTTGGGGCGTGCGTGGGGTGGGTATTTGGGGCGTGGGGTGGGTATTTGGGGCGTGCGTGGGGTGGGTATTTGGGGCGTGGGTGGGATTGGGCGTGCGGGTGGGTATTTGGGGCGTGCGTGGGGTGGGTATTTGGGGCGTGCGTGGGGTGGGTATTTGGGGCGTGGGGTGGGTATTTGGGGCGTGCGTGGGGTGGGTATTTGGGGCGTGCGTGGGGTGGGTATTTGGGGCGTGCGTGGGGTGGGTATTTGGGGCGTGGGGTGGGTATTTGGGGCGTGCGTGGGGTGGGTATTTGGGGCGTGCGTGGGGTGGGTATTTGGGGCGTGCGTGGGGTGGGTATTTGGGCGTGCGTGGGGTGGGTATTTGGGGCGTGGGGTGGGTATTTGGGGCGTGCGTGGGGTGGGTATTTGGGGCGTGCGTGGGGTGGGTATTTGGGGCGTGCGTGGGGTGGGTATTTGGGGCGTGCGTGGGGTGGGTATTTGGGGCGTGCGTGGGGTGGGTATTTGGGGCGTGCGTGGGGTGGGTATTTGGGGCGTGCGTGGGGTGGGTATTTGGGGCGTGCGTGGGGTGGGTATTTGGGGCGTGGGGTGGGTATTTGGGGCGTGCGTGGGTGGGTATTTGGGGCGTGCGTGGGGTGGGTATTTGGGGCGTGCGTGGGGTGGGTATTTGGGGCGTGCGTGGGTGGGTATTTGGGGCGTGGGGTGGGTATTTGGGGCGTGCGTGGGGTGGGTATTTGGGGCGTGCGTGGGGTGGGTATTTGGGGCGTGCGTGGGGTGGGTATTTGGGGCGTGGGTGGGTATTTGGGGCGTGCGTGGGGTGGGTATTTGGGGCGTGCGTGGGGTGGGTATTTGGGGCGTGCGTGGGGTGGGTATTTGGGGCGTGGGGTGGGTATTTGGGGCGTGCGTGGGGTGGGTATTTGGGGCGTGCGTGGGGTGGGTATTTGGGGCGTGCGTGGGGTGGGTATTTGGGGCGTGCGTGGGGTGGGTATTTGGGGCGTGGGGTGGGTATTTGGGGCGTGCGTGGGGTGGGTATTTGGGGCGTGCGTGGGGTGGGTATTTGGGGCGTGCGTGGGGTGGGTATTTGGGGCGTGCGTGGGGTGGGTATTTGGGGCGTGGGGTGGGTATTTGGGGCGTGCGTGGGGTGGGTATTTGGGGCGTGCGTGGGGTGGGTATTTGGGGCGTGCGTGGGGTGGGTATTTGGGGCGTGGGGTGGGTATTTGGGGCGTGCGTGGGGTGGGTATTTGGGGCGTGCGTGGGGTGGGTATTTGGGGCGTGCGTGGGGTGGGTATTTGGGGCGTGCGTGGGGTGGGTATTTGGGGCGTGGGTGGGTATTTGGGGCGTGCGTGGGGTGGGTATTTGGGGCGTGCGTGGGGTGGGTATTTGGGGCGTGCGTGGGGTGGGTATTTGGGGCGTGGGGTGGGTATTTGGGGCGTGCGTGGGTGGGTATTTGGGGCGTGCGTGGGGTGGGTATTTGGGGCGTGCGTGGGTGGGTATTTGGGGCGTGGGGTGGGTATTTGGGGCGTGCGTGGGGTGGGTATTTGGGGCGTGCGTGGGGTGGGTATTTGGGGCGTGCGTGGGGTGGGTATTTGGGGCGTGGGGTGGGTATTTGGGGCGTGCGTGGGGTGGGTATTTGGGGCGTGCGTGGGGTGGGTATTTGGGGCGTGCGTGGGGTGGGTATTTGGGGCGTGGGGTGGGTATTTGGGGCGTGCGTGGGGTGGGTATTTGGGGCGTGCGTGGGGTGGGTATTTGGGGCGTGCGTGGGGTGGGTATTTGGGGCGTGCGTGGGGTGGGTATTTGGGGCGTGGGGTGGGTATTTGGGGCGTGCGTGGGGTGGGTATTTGGGGCGTGCGTGGGGTGGGTATTTGGGCGTGCGTGGGGTGGGTATTTGGGGCGTGCTTGGGGTGGGTATTTGGGGCGTGCGTGGGGTGGGTATTTGGGGCGTGCGTGGGGTGGGTATTTGGGGCGTGGGGTGGGTATTTGGGGCGTGCGTGGGGTGGGTATTTGGGGCGTGCGTGGCGTGCGTGGGGTGGGTATTTGGGGCGTGCGTGGGGTGGGTATTTGGGGCGTGGGGTGGGTATTTGGGGCGTGCGTGGGGTGGGTATTTGGGGCGTGCGTGGGGTGGGTATTTGGGGCGTGCGTGGGGTGGGTATTTGGGGCGTGCGTGGGGTGGGTATTTGGGGCGTGTGGTGGGTATTTGGGGCGTGCGTGGGGTGGGTATTTGGGGCGTGCGTGGGGTGGGTATTTGGGGCGTGCGTGGGGTGGGTATTTGGGGCGTGGGGTGGGTATTTGGGGCGTGCGTGGGGTGGGTATTTGGGGCGTGCGTGGGGTGGGTATTTGGGGCGTGCGTGGGGTGGGTATTTGGGGCGTGGGGTGGGTATTTGGGGCGTGCGTGGGGTGGGTATTTGGGGCGTGCGTGGGGTGGGTATTTGGGGCGTGCGTGGGGTGGGTATTTGGGGCGTGCGTGGGGTGGGTATTTGGGGCGTGGGGTGGGTATTTGGGGCGTGCGTGGGGTGGGTATTTGGGGCGTGCGTGGGGTGGGTATTTGGGGCGTGCGTGGGGTGGGTATTTGGGGCGTGCGTGGGGTGGGTATTTGGGGCGTGGGGTGGGTATTTGGGGCGTGCGTGGGGTGGGTATTTGGGGCGTGCGTGGGGTGGGTATTTGGGGCGTGCGTGGGGTGGGTATTTGGGGCGTGGGGTGGGTATTTGGGGCGTGCGTGGGGTGGGTATTTGGGGCGTGCGTGGGGTGGGTATTTGGGGCGTGCGTGGGGTGGGTATTTGGGGCGTGCGTGGGGTGGGTATTTGGGGCGTGGGGTGGGTATTTGGGGCGTGCGTGGGGTGGGTATTTGGGGCGTGCGTGGGGTGGGTATTTGGGGCGTGCGTAGGGTGGGTATTTGGGGCGTGCGTGGGGTGGGTATTTGGGGCGTGGGGTGGGTATTTGGGGCGTGCGTGGGGTGGGTATTTGGGGCGTGCGTGGGGTGGGTATTTGGGGCGTGCGTGGGGTGGGTATTTGGGGCGTGCGTGGGGTGGGTATTTGGGGCGTGGGGTGGGTATTTGGGGCGTGCGTGGGGTGGGTATTTGGGGCGTGCGTGGGGTGGGTATTTGGGGCGTGCGTGGGGTGGGTATTTGGGGCGTGGGGTGGGTATTTGGGGCGTGCGTGGGGTGGGTATTTGGGGCGTGCGTGGGGTGGGTATTTGGGGCGTGCGTGGGGTGGGTATTTGGGGCGTGGGGTGGGTATTTGGGGCGTGCGTGGGGTGGGTATTTGGGGCGTGCGTGGGGTGGGTATTTGGGGCGTGCGTGGGGTGGGTATTTGGGGCGTGGGGTGGGTATTTGGGGCGTGCGTGGGGTGGGTATTTGGGGCGTGCGTGGGGTGGGTATTTGGGGCGTGCGTGGGGTGGGTATTTGGGGCGTGCGTGGGGTGGGTATTTGGGGCGTGGGGTGGGTATTTGGGGCGTGCGTGGGGTGGGTATTTGGGGCGTGCGTGGGGTGGGTATTTGCGGCGTGCGTGGGGTGGGTATTTGGGGTGTGGGGTGGGTATTTGGGGCGTGCGTGGGGTGGGTATTTGGGGCGTGCGTGGGGTGGGTATTTGGGGCGTGCGTGGGGTGGGTATTTGGGGCGTGCGTGGGGTGGGTATTTGGGGCGTGGGGTGGGTATTTGGGGCGTGCGTGGGGTGGGTATTTGGGGCGTGCGTGGGGTGGGTATTTGGGGCGTGCGTGGGGTGGGTATTTGGGGCGTGCGTGGGGTGGGTATTTGGGGCGTGGGGTGGGTATTTGGGGCGTGCGTGGGGTGGGTATTTGGGGCGTGCGTGGGGTGGGTATTTGGGGCATGCGTGGGGTGGGTATTTGGGGCGTGCGTGGGGTGGGTATTTGGGGCGTGCGTGGGGTGGGTATTTGGGGCGTGCGTGGGGTGGGTATTTGGGGCGTGCGTGGGGTGGGTATTTGGGGCGTGCGTGGGGTGGGTATTTGGGGCGTGCGTGGGGTGGGTATTTCGGGCGTGGGGTGGGTATTTGGGGCGTACGTGGGGTGGGTATTTGGGGCGTGCGTGGGGTGGGTATTTGGGGCGTGGGGTGGGTATTTGGGGCGTGCGTGGGGTGGGTATTTGGGGCGTGCGTGGGGTGGGTATTTGGGGCGTGCGTGGGGTGGGTATTTGGGGCGTGCGTGGGGTGGGTATTTGGGGCGTGCGTGGGGTGGGTATTTGGGGCGTGCGTGGGGTGGGTATTTGGGGCGTGCGTGGGGTGGGTATTTGGGGCGTGCGTGGGGTGGGTATTTGGGGCGTGGGGTGGGTATTTGGGGCGTGCGTGGGGTGGGTATTTGGGGCGTGCGTGGGGTGGGTATTTGGGGCGTGCGTGGGGTGGGTATTTGGGGCGTGGGGTGGGTATTTGGGGCGTTCGTGGGGTGGGTATTTGGGGCGTGCGTGGGGTGGGTATTTGGGGTGTGCGTGGGGTGGGTATTTGGGGCGTGGGGTGGGTATTTGGGGCGTGCGTGGGGTGGGTATTTGGGGCGTGCGTGGGGTGGGTATTTGGGGCGTGCGTGGGGTGGGTATTTGGGGCGTGGGGTGGGTATTTGGGGCGTGCGTGGGGTGGGTATTTGGGGCGTGCGTGGGGTGGGTATTTGGGGCGTGCGTGGGGTGGGTATTTGGGGCGTGGGGTGGGTATTTGGGGCGTGCGTGGGGTGGGTATTTGGGGCTTGCGTGGGGTGGGTATTTGGGGCGTGCGTGGGGTGGGTATTTGGGGCGTGCGTGGGGTGGGTATTTGGGGCGTGGGGTGGGTATTTGGGGCGTGCGTGGGGTGGGTATTTGGGGCGTGCGTGGGGTGGGTATTTGGGGCGTGGGGTGGGTATTTGGGGCGTGCTTGGGGTGGGTATTTGGGGCGTGCGTGGGGTGGGTATTTGGGGCGTGCGTGGGGTGGGTATTTGGGGCGTGGGGTGGGTATTTGGGGCGTGCGTGGGGTGGGTATTTGGGGCGTGCGTGGCGTGCGTGGGGTGGGTATTTGGGGCGTGCGTGGGGTGGGTATTTGGGGCGTGGGGTGGGTATTTGGGGCGTGCGTGGGGTGGGTATTTGGGGCGTGCGTGGGGTGGGTATTTGGGGCGTGCGTGGGGTGGGTATTTGGGGCGTGCGTGGGGTGGGTATTTGGGGCGTGGGGTGGGTATTTGGGGCGTGCGTGGGGTGGGTATTTGGGGCGTGCGTGGGGTGGGTATTTGGGGCGTGCGTGGGGTGGGTATTTGGGGCGTGGGGTGGGTATTTGGGGCGTGCGTGGGGTGGGTATTTGGGGCGTGCGTGGGGTGGGTATTTGGGGCGTGCGTGGGGTGGGTATTTGGGGCGTGCGTGGGGTGGGTATTTGGGGCGTGGGGTGGGTATTTGGGGCGTGCGTGGGGTGGGTATTTGGGGCGTGCGTGGGGTGGGTATTTGGGGCGTGCGTGGGGTGGGTATTTGGGGCGTGCGTGGGGTGGGTATTTGCGGCGTGGGGTGGGTATTTGGGGCGTGCGTGGGGTGGGTATTTGGGGCGTGCGTGGGGTGGGTATTTGGGGCGTGCGTGGGGTGGGTATTTGGGGCGTGGGGTGGGTATTTGGGGCATGCGTGGGGTGGGTATTTGGGGCGTGCGTGGGGTGGGTATTTGGGGCGTGCGTGGGGTGGATATTTGGGGCGTGCGTGGGGTGGGTATTTGGGGCGTGGGGTGGGTATTTGGGGCGTGCGTGGGGTGGGTATTTGGGGCGTGCGTGGGGTGGGTATTTGGGGCGTGCGTGGGGTGGGTATTTGGGGCGTGCGTGGGGTGGGTATTTGGGGCGTGGGGTGGGTATTTGGGGCGTGCGTGGGGTGGGTATTTGGGGCGTGCGTGGGGTGGGTATTTGGGGCGTGCGTGGGGTGGGTATTTGGGGCGTGCGTGGGGTGGGTATTTGGGGCGTGGGGTGGGTATTTGGGGCGTGCGTGGGGTGGGTATTTGGGGCGTGCGTGGGGTGGGTATTTGGGGCGTGCGTGGGGTGGGTATTTGGGGCGTGCGTGGGGTGGGTATTTGGGGCGTGGGGTGGGTATTTGGGGCGTGCGTGGGGTGGGTATTTGGGGCGTGCGTGGGGTGGGTATTTGGGGCGTGCGTGGGGTGGGTATTTGGGGCGTGGGGTGGGTATTTGGGGCGTGCGTGGGGTGGGTATTTGGGGCGTGCGTGGGGTGGGTATTTGGGGCGTGCGTGGGGTGGGTATTTGGGGCGTGGGGTGGGTATTTGGGGCGTGCGTGGGGTGGGTATTTGGGGCGTGCGTGGGGTGGGTATTTGGGGCGTGCGTGGGGTGGGTATTTGGGGCGTGCGTGGGGTGGGTATTTGGGGCGTGGGGTGGGTATTTGGGGCGTGCGTGGGGTGGGTATTTGGGGCGTGCGTGGGGTGGGTATTTGCGGCGTGCGTGGGGTGGGTATTTGGGGTTTGGGGTGGGTATTTGGGGCGTGCGTGGGGTGGGTATTTGGGGCGTGCGTGGGGTGGGTATTTGGGGCGTGCATGGGGTGGGTATTTGGGGCGTGCGTGGGGTGGGTATTTGGGGCGTGGGGTGGGTATTTGGGGCGTGCGTGGGGTGGGTATTTGGGGCGTGCGTGGGGTGGGTATTTGGGGCGTGCGTGGGGTGGGTATTTGGGGCGTGCGTGGGGTGGGTATTTGGGGCGTGGGGTGGGTATTTGGGGCGTGCGTGGGGTGGGTATTTGGGGCGTGCGTGGGGTGGGTATTTGGGGCATGCGTGGGGTGGGTATTTGGGGCGTGCGTGGGGTGGGTATTTGGGGCGTGGGGTGGGTATTTGGGGCGTGCGTGGGGTGGGTATTTGGGGCGTGCGTGGGGTGGGTATTTGGGGCGTGCGTGGGGTGGGTATTTGGGGCGTGCGTGGGGTGGGTATTTGGGGCGTGGGGTGGGTATTTGGGGCGTGCGTGGGGTGGGTATTTGGGGCGTGCGTGGGGTGGGTATTTGGGGCGTGGGGTGGGTATTTGGGGCGTGCGTGGGGTGGGTATTTGGGGCGTGCGTGGGGTGGGTATTTGGGGCGTGCGTGGGGTGGGTATTTGGGGCGTGCGTGGGGTGGGTATTTGGGGCGTGGGGTGGGTATTTGGGGCGTGCGTGGGGTGGGTATTTGGGGCGTGCGTGGGGTGGGTATTTGGGGCGTGCGTGGGGTGGGTATTTGGGGCGTGCGTGGGGTGGGTATTTGGGGCGTGGGGTGGGTATTTGGGGCGTGCGTGGGGTGGGTATTTGGGGCGTGCGTGGGGTGGGTATTTGGGGCGTGCGTGGGGTGGGTATTTGGGGCGTGGGGTGGGTATTTGGGGCGTGCGTGGGGTGGGTATTTGGGGCGTGCGTGGGGTGGGTATTTGGGGCGTGCGTGGGGTGGGTATTTGGGGCGTGCGTGGGGTGGGTATTTGGGGCGTGGGGTGGGTATTTGGGGCGTGCGTGGGGTGGGTATTTGGGGCGTGCGTGGGGTGGGTATTTGGGGCGTGCGTGGGGTGGGTATTTGGGGCGTGCGTGGGGTGGGTATTTGGGGCGTGGGGTGGGTATTTGGGGCGTGCGTGGGGTGGGTATTTGGGGCGTGCGTGGGGTGGGTATTTGGGGCGTGCGTGGGGTGGGTATTTGGTGCGTGGGGTGGGTATTTGGGGCGTGCGTGGGGTGGGTATTTGGGGCGTGGGGTGGGTATTTGGGACGTGCGTGGGGTGGGTATTTGGGGCGTGCGTGGGGTGGGTATTTGGGGCGTGCGTGGGGTGGGTATTTGGGGCGTGCGTGGGGTGGGTATTTGGGGCGTGCGTGGGGTGGGTATTTGGGGCGTGCGTGGGGTGGGTATTTGGGGCGTGCGTGGGGTGGGTATTTGGGGCGTGGGGTGGGTATTTGGGGCGTGCGTGGGGTGGGTATTTGGGGCGTGCGTGGGGTGGGTATTTGGGGCGTGCGTGGGGTGGGTATTTGGGGCGTGGGGTGGGTATTTGGGGCGTGCGTGGGGTGAGTATTTGGGGCGTGCGTGGGGTGGGTATTTGGGGCGTGCGTGGGGTGGGTATTTGGGGCGTGCGTGGGGTGGGTATTTGGGGCGTGGGGTGGGTATTTGGGGCGTGCGTGGGGTGGGTATTTGGGGCGTGCGTGGGGTGGGTATTTGGGGCGTGCGTGGGGTGGGTATTTGGGGCGTGCGTGGGGTGGGTATTTGGGGCGTGGGGTGGGTATTTGGGGCGTGCGTGGGGTGGGTATTTGGGGCGTGCGTGGGGTGGGTATTTGGGGCGTGCGTGGGGTGGGTATTTGGGGCGTGGGGTGGGTATTTGGGGCGTGCGTGGGGTGGGTATTTGGGGCGTGCGTGGGGTGGGTATTTGGGGCGTGCGTGGGGTGGGTATTTGGGGCGTGCGTGGGGTGGGTATTTGGGGCGTGGGGTGGGTATTTGGGGCGTGCGTGGGGTGGGTATTTGGGGCGTGCGTGGGGTGGGTATTTGGGGCGTGCGTGGGGTGGGTATTTGGGGCGTGCGTGGGGTGGGTATTTGGGGCGTGGGGTGGGTATTTGGGGCGTGCGTGGGGTGGGTATTTGGGGCGTGCGTGGGTTGGGTATTTGGGGCGTGCGTGGGGTGGGTATTTGGGGCGTGCGTGGGGTGGGTATTTGGGGCGTGCGTGGGGTGGGTATTTGGGGCGTGCGTGGGGTGGGTATTTGGGGCGTGGGGTGGGTATTTGGGGCGTGCGTGGGGTGGGTATTTGGGGCGTGCGTGGCGTGGGTATTTGGGGCGTGCGTGGGGTGGGTATTTGGGGCGTGCGTGGGGTGGGTATTTGGGGCGTGGGGTGGGTATTTGGGGCGTGCGTGGGGTGGGTATTTGGGGCGTGCATGGGGTGGGTATTTGGGGCGTGCGTGGGGTGGGTATTTGGGGCGTGGGGTGGGTATTTGGGGCGTGCGTGGGGTGGGTATTTGGGGCGTGCGTGGGGTGGGTATTTGGGGCGTGCGTGGGGTGGGTATTTGGGGCGTGGGGTGGGTATTTGGGGCGTGCGTGGGTGATAGATTGCTTTATCATTTTACAAACACCTTAGGCTCAGATCACACATTGGAATAAGATAGACACAGACACAACGGAGATCTCCTTCTTTTTACTTGCGCAAGGAGCCAATGTCCAGCTTTACCTGAATCATTTCTGGAGTACAAATACTTTTACATTGGTTTATATAGCAACATGAGAAGGAGATACAGTTAAGCAGGAGGCAGGGCTTAGGAAGTACTCAAAAGTATTAGACTACTGTGAGTACTCAGTACTTGAAGTTAGCAGGCAGAGCAGAGGAGGAGAGACACAGACAGCTTAGAGATAAGGAAACTATGTAAACATCTGTAGCGTACAGGAGCTTTGTAACAATAACAAACCTTCCAATATTGGCCTTTAACTCTCTCCTCCTCTCAGCACAAGCATAATAGAAATGAACATTTATGCATTAATTATATGAACACAACATTATATAAAACTGAGAATCGGCTCCGTCATTTCCTCCTCTTGATCAAATAATTAATATACATATTCTTCTTGTTTTCACCTTTTTCAGTGGCCTTGGGACTTAAGCTATCCATCTATCTCAGCTCTAGTCATGGCATAAGACAAAGTTTGTCATTGTTGATCACATGATGAGAATTATAGAATGTCACTTGATATGGTCATTAATGATAGACACGATTGTGGGTAATGTCGAAAAAACCTAATGGTAGGAAAAAGATCATTATCACCCTTCATTACCATGTAATGTCTTGCTATTCGTATGAGCGGCAGCCTCAGCCCTCAACCGGGTATATCACTTGACCAATCAATTGACAGTCCTTACTCAAAACATTAACAGAGCGCATAGAAGCATTGTCCCACTTGTACCCAGCTGTCTGTTCCACCTACCCCTCCCTTGACCTGTGACTCTCTGGAGGGCACTAAGGTGTTAACATCACATCACTGGCATTTTTAGAACTAATGTCATCTGACATGGAAAACACGGTGTTTGATGGCTTCATTAGTATGTGGCTTCTGAGATGATGACCGTTTGGTCGGTTATCCCGCCCCTCCCTTCGGAGGTTGTCTTAAAAGCGCCCTCATTCCTCAACACACTCCTCATAACACATTTACACCAGTTGGCATTTTCCATCTCGCTCCATGATATTACATTTATCACACTTCATACTTAGTCCGCTTCAGAGTGACATAAAAGCTCTTATTTATGTGCTTAAAACTGATCATACGTTTTGCACGGCAAATAGCTTGACCCAAGGCTCACTCACTGTTTGGATTCGCGCTTACTTACTATCAGTTAACTGGAACAGGAAATGCATGATGTAGACATATATCGCTGCAACATAACAATCATAATTATCTTAGCTTTAGCCTTCCCCTGCTTAACTTTAATAATAGACAAAAGATACATAGAAAAATATACAATAACATAGATAGGAAAATATAAAAATAAAAACACAGACAGGAAGTGGTGTGGTGCATCGTCCTTCTAAGTGTAATCAGGTGAGGGGGGGGTTACTATTCTAAGTGGATTCTTCACCGGTTAGGGCCTAATATCACTCTATATGTGAGACTCCACCCCACAAGCCGGCCTTCTTCACCTTCTTACGTAATGTTCGATGATGTTTGCACCAACTTGCGAATGTTTTTGTGTGGATTGGACAAACCACACGCCTCCCATCAGGTGACATGTTGACTGCAGGGACTGCATCTCACAGCAGTTGGCATGTTGACGTGACCCGGGCATGGACCCTCCTAGCACGGAGAGTTCAGTTCACACTTGATGACCTGGTCAGCATCACCATAAGCAGTCCCATCGTTCCTGTGGAAGAGATAAAATCTTGGCAGCTTACTAGTTCTTTTGACCTTTGTAACGTCTTCAAATTCATTTTTACAGTGTATGGCTTTTACCAGAATTTTTAAAATATAAGTTTGAATATGTTGTGAATGTGTCTTTAATTACTATTAATACTACTATTAATACTTCTTAACTCAGTGTCACTCCCTCCTGTTTGAACCATGGCCATAACTTATGGTCATGATTCAATATACAATTAATTACTTAAAAACCGCTACTTATAATGATTCACAACTTTACTTAGAACACTGCAAATATACTTCAAATATAGAGGAGAAGAAATCATCTACAAAAACAAAACTAAGTGAGAAATGGGGCCTGTGGCACACTAATAACAAGACACAACAAATGAAAGATAAGTTCCATGAGAACTGAACTCGCTTCCTTTACTATTTTTTTTTATAAGCATTCCCATGGGCTTGGAACGTGGGAGTCACTGCTCTCGTCATAACAGCTTGCAGGCTGAGATTAGAATGCCTTCACATGATATACTCCTCACTTGAGTAGAAATACTTTTCAGTCAAAGTGACTAAATGCTTTTAGAAACATATGCTAGTTTCTTACATGTGGAGAGGGAAAGGGCCAAAACTATGAATACTACTGATTCTCAAACATGTACGAAGTGTCAGTTTTGATGATACTTTTCATTATTGAGTATTTCTTAAAATCAACAACTGCTCTATAGCTTGTAGATCTGCCATCTTTTGGAAAAAGATTTCCATTGCTAGTTAAGACACAAATGTCACTTACAAAAGTAGAGCTATCTTCGCTTAAGTCTTTTAACTATTTTTAAATCAAAACAAAAATATTGAATATATTTTTAATACAAAAAAAATAAAAAATGCTCCCTATCTCCCCAAAGTCTGTGAGCCACTTTTCATTATAATGGAGCTTTAGATGGCCCTGCAGTGCCATCGTTCACACCATGATCCTGAAAGCCACACACAAACCCTGGGCTAACTTGCTGGACAAAAATGACCCTTGACCTGTGAGTGCACATTCCTAGCTTGGGGTACTTGCACCTAATACATCGTTCTGCTGGGACTGCTGGGTGTGTGACAACTACTACAATGCTCAATACTTAAGCGCTTTGCTTAGATAATTTACTAAAAACTTCATATTTTACTGTAACAGAAATCATAAAACATCATGTCCAGGGGGGTGTACTTGTACATCAAAACTGGCTCACACTAAGGAAACAGGAGATAGGCTCCTCCCCTATGGGCCTCACACTGTTGCTGGGCAAGGCTTACTTAACAACTTATTATGTAGACAATAAAATAATGTATTGGAAATGCTCCCCACACCGTCACTAGTTTTACTCTTCCTGTGCAAACACTTTGTCGGTCTTGTGTGTCACTAGTTGACTACTGGGAAAGTTTTGGGTATCTACAAGGGGCATTTAACTGTAGCTTTAGACAAAAGGCTTACTGTAAACAGGAAAGGAGCCAAGACATCGTAGCTAATTAATACCAAATGTGTGCCCTCACCATATAAATATACATATAGATAAGGGTTTCTGTCCCAATTAAACCAATGTCCTGCCATTTATCTGTATCCATTCTGCCCTTAGACCTGCGTGGCCTTCTGTTCTTCGGCCTATTGTCACTACAGTTCTCCACAGTTGTTCCTGAGTTACAATCACCAACAACAACATGGCCCGTGAGCCCACACCTAAAGCATGTATTTGGGCCCTGTGTGTTCTCCTGCCTGTTATCGTCCCAGTCATTAACTGTGGTGCGCGATCTACAATCGGCTACGAAATGTCCAGTACGGCCACAGCGAAAACATGTTCGGGGGGGTCCCTTCCTTCCTTTTGGCCTAGCTCCTTGGTAATCAACATCACCCCACTCTCTTTCTTTCGCTTTCTCTCCCATCTTGCATACCCGCACGCTTGAGTACAGTATCTGAGTAAATGTACTCAGTTACTTTTCCACACTCTCAAGCAGTCGCCATCTCTCTCTGCTCGGCACACACATGCAGCCCTCACACACACACACATTCACTTGTATTCCTATACTCGTGAGGACATACACAGACACTGAAAATCTCATTCATTCAAAGTCACAACACTTTGTCTGCTCATTCAAGCCTCAATGCATCACGTGTCCTGGTACACCACGACATGTAGAGTAATACAAACACACACAAAGTCTTACAAATGACACAGATCTTGACAGAATTACTGTATCCATGTACTTCAATTTCATGCACATACTCATGTCATTTACCAGGCACACACATTCGCTGGGATCCCATCCATCACACTGTATTTTCATTCATAGATTCACACAATAGTCACCAGTCTAAGGGGGGGTGAGACTCTACTCGTCTCTCAACCACCGTGACCCACTCACACTTATTTCGAGCGTTATTTACACTGCTGTATACTGTTTGAATCATACTTCACACATTCCTTAATAACACATCTTAATATCACACTATCACCACGTTCCAACGGATTTCTCCGGAAAGGTGCTCACGGTAGTGAGGATCTTTTAGTAATATTAAGCACAAACATACAATATAAACACATTCAGTTTCACCACGTCCCAACGGATTTCTCACCTTGACACCCAAGTTTAGATGTGGGTTATCTCTAGCTGATAGATCCCGAAAAGTGCTCACGGCTCACACATAGTGATGACCGCGGAGAGAAAATTGTTAGACCCGG
The DNA here is from genome assembly GCF_963454915.1 of Gymnoscopelus microlampas. Lineage (NCBI taxonomy): Eukaryota > Metazoa > Chordata > Actinopteri > Myctophiformes > Myctophidae > Gymnoscopelus > Gymnoscopelus microlampas. Next base: position 31,339 of record NW_028155838.1, on the reverse strand, counting down.
ATAATTCACTCAGATCGCGTTTTGGATACACATAGTGATGACGCGCGTCCGTCAATATCTGTGATTTCATACACACTACAGTATACAATTTGCAGGAAATAAATCACTCTTGTTGCTTCTAAAACATAGCAACATACCCTAAGCTTTCACTGCCTACAGTGCTTAGGTTCATGTTTATGCACGCAGATAAACAATGTCTATATGCACATAGATAGACAACTTTTGTGTCTCACTTACGTGCTATCTTATAGTTGTGTGATCAGCGTTCAAATGCCGTCGGCCGTTCCTTGAAGAGCAGATGATAAGACGAGTTGACCGCCGACCTGGATCGAATTCACGCTCCAGGATTTTTGCAGGATCCGGGTCCTGGCTGCTTGCAGACTTTTCCAGCGTCGTCTTCCTTCTTACTCTTCTTGGAACAGCTCTGACATCCAGGCTCGAGGGACCATTGTAATGATAGATTGCTTTATCATTTTACAAACACCTTAGGCTCAGATCACACATTGGAATAAGATAGACACAGACACAACGGAGATCTCCTTCTTTTTACTTGCGCAAGGAGCCAATGTCCAGCTTTACCTGAATCATTTCTGGAGTACAAATACTTTTACATTGGTTTATATAGCAACATGAGAAGGAGATACAGTTAAGCAGGAGGCAGGGCTTAGGAAGTACTCAAAAGTATTAGACTACTGTGAGTACTCAGTACTTGAAGTTAGCAGGCAGAGCAGAGGAGGAGAGACACAGACAGCTTAGAGATAAGGAAACTATGTAAACATCTGTAGCGTACAGGAGCTTTGTAACAATAACAAACCTTCCAATATTGGCCTTTAACTCTCTCCTCCTCTCAGCACAAGCATAATAGAAATGAACATTTATGCATTAATTATATGAACACAACATTATATAAAACTGAGAATCGGCTCCGTCAGTGGGGTGGGTATTTGGGGCGTGCGTGGGGTGGGTATTTGGGGCGTGCGTGGGGTGGGTATTTGGGGCGTGCGTGGGGTGGGTATTTGGGGCGTGGGGTGGGTATTTGGGGCGTGCGTGGGGTGGGTATTTGGGGCGTGCGTGGGGTGGGTATTTGGGGCGTGCGTGGGTTGGGTATTTGGGGCGTGGGGTGGGTATTTGGGGCGTGCGTGGGGTGGGTATTTGGGGCGTGCGTGGGGTGGGTATTTGGGGCGTGCGTGGGGTGGGTATTTGGGGCGTGCGTGGGGTGGGTATTTGGGGCGTGCGTGGGGTGGGTATTTGGGGCGTGCGTGGGGTGGGTATTTGGGGCGTGCGTGGGGTGGGTATTTGGGGCGTGGGGTGGGTATTTGGGGCGTGCGTGGGGTGGGTATTTGGGGCGTGGGGTGGGTATTTGGGGCGTGCGTGGGGTGGGTATTTGGGGCGTGCGTGGGGTGGGTATTTGGGGCGTGCGTGGGGTGGGTATTTGGGGCGTGGGGTGGGTATTTGGGGCGTGCGTGGGGTGGGTATTTGGGGCGTGCGTGGGGTGGGTATTTGGGGCGTGCGTGGGGTGGGTATTTGGGGCGTGCGTGGGGTGGGTATTTGGGGCGTGCGTGGGGTGGGTATTTGGGGCGTGGGGTGGGTATTTGGGGCGTGCGTGGGGTGGGTATTTGGGGCGTGCGTGGGGTGGGTATTTGGGGCGTGCGTGGGGTGGGTATTTGGGGCGTGGGGTGGGTATTTGGGGCGTGCGTGGGGTGGGTATTTGGGGCGTGCGTGGGGTGGGTATTTGGGGCGTGCGTGGGGTGGGTATTTGGGGCGTGGGGTGGGTATTTGGGGCGTGCGTGGGGTGGGTATTTGGGGCGTGCGTGGGGTGGGTATTTGGGGCGTGGGGTGGGTATTTGGGGCGTGCGTGGGGTGGGTATTTGGGGCGTGCGTGGGGTGGGTATTTGGGGCGTGCGTGGGGTGGGTATTTGGGGCGTGCGTGGGGTGGGTATTTGGGGCGTGGGGTGGGTATTTGGGGCGTGCGTGGGGTGGGTATTTGGGGCGTGCGTGGGGTGGGTATTTGGGGCGTGCGTGGGGTGGGTATTTGGGGCGTGCGTGGGGTGGGTATTTGGGGCGTGCGTGGGGTGGGTATTTGGGGCGTGGGGTGGGTATTTGGGGCGTGCGTGGGGTGGGTATTTGGGGCGTGCGTGGGGTGGGTATTTGGGGCGTGGGGTGGGTATTTGGGGCGTGCGTGGGGTGGGTATTTGGGGCGTGCGTGGGGTGGGTATTTGGGGCGTGCGTGGGGTGGGTATTTGGGGCGTGGGGTGGGTATTTGGGGCGTGCTTGGGGTGGGTATTTGGGGCGTGCGTGGGGTGGGTATTTGGGGCGTGCGTGGGGTGGGTATTTGGGGCGTGGGGTGTGTATTTGGGGCGTGCGTGGGGTGGGTATTTGGGGCGTGCGTGGGGTGGGTATGTGGGGCATGGGGTGGGTATTTGGGGCGTGCGTGGGGTGGGTATTTGGGGCGTGCGTGGGGTGGGTATTTGGGGCGTGCGTGGGGTGGGTATTTGGGGCGTGCGTGGGGTGGGTATTTGGGGCGTGGGGTGGGTATTTGGGGCGTGCGTGGGGTGGGTATTTGGGGCGTGCGTGGGGTGGGTATTTGGGGCGTGCGTGGGGTGGGTATTTGGGGCGTGGGGTGGGTATTTGGGGCGTGCGTGGGGTGGGTATTTGGGGCGTGCGTGGGGTGGGTATTTGGGGCGTGCGTGGGGTGGGTATTTGGGGCGTGCGTGGGGTGGGTATTTGGGGCGTGGGGTGGGTATTTGGGGCGTGCGTGGGGTGGGTATTTGGGGCGTGCGTGGGGTGGGTATTTGGGGCGTGCGTGGGGTGGGTATTTGGGGCGTGCGTGGGGTGGGTATTTGGGGCGTGGGGTGGGTATTTGGGGCGTGCGTGGGGTGGGTATTTGGGGCGTGCGTGGGGTGGGTATTTGGGGCGTGCGTGGGGTGGGTATTTGGGGCGTGCGTGGGGTGGGTATTTGGGGCGTGCGTGGGGTGGGTATTTGGGGCGTGCGTGGGGTGGGTATTTGGGGCGTGCGTGGGGTGGGTATTTGGGGCGTGGGGTGGGTATTTGGGGCGTGCGTGGGTATTTGGGGCGTGCGTGGGGTGGGTATTTGGGGCGTGCGTGGGGTGGGTATTTGGGGCGTGGGGTGGGTATTTGTGGCGTGCGTGGGGTGGGTATTTGGGGCGTGCGTGGGGTGGGTATTTGGGGCGTGCGTGGGGTGGGTATTTGGGGCGTGCGTGGGGTGGGTATTTGGGGCGTGGGGTGGGTATTTGGGGCGTGCGTGGGGTGGGTATTTGGGGCGTGCGTGGGGTGGGTATTTGCGGCGTGCGTGGGGTGGGTATTTGGGGTGTGGGGTGGGTATTTGGGGCGTGCGTGGGGTGGGTATTTGGGGCGTGCGTGGGGTGGGTATTTGGGGCGTGCGTGGGGTGGGTATTTGGGGCGTGCGTGGGGTGGGTATTTGGGGCGTGGGGTGGGTATTTGGGGCGTGCGTGGGGTGGGTATTTGGGGCGTGCGTGGGGTGGGTATTTGGGGCGTGCGTGGGGTGGGTATTTGGGGCGTGCGTGGGGTGGGTATTTGGGGCGTGCGTGGGGTGGGTATTTGGGGCGTGCGTGGGGTGGGTATTTGGGGCGTGCGTGGGGTGGGTATTTGGGGCGTGCGTGGGGTGGGTATTTGGGGCGTGCGTGGGGTGGGTATTTGGGGCGTGCGTGGGGTGGGTATTTGGGGCGTGGGGTGGGTATTTGGGGCGTGCGTGGGGTGGGTATTTGGGGCGTGCGTGGGGTGGGTATTTGGGGCGTGGGGTGGGTATTTGGGGCGTGCGTGGGGTGGGTATTTGGGGCGTGCGTGGGGTGGGTATTTGGGGCGTGCGTGGGGTGGGTATTTGGGGCGTGCGTGGGGTGGGTATTTGGGGCGTGCGTGGGGTGGGTATTTGGGGCGTGCGTGGGGTGGGTATTTGGGGCGTGCGTGGGGTGGGTATTTGGGGCGTGCGTGGGGTGGGTATTTGGGGCGTGCGTGGGGTGGGTATTTGGGGCGTGCGTGGGGTGGGTATTTGGGGCGTGGGGTGGGTATTTGGGGCGTGCGTGGGGTGGGTATTTGGGGCGTGCGTGGGGTGGGTATTTGGGGCGTGCGTGGGGTGGGTATTTGGGGCGTGCGTGGGGTGGGTATTTGGGGCGTGCGTGGGGTGGGTATTTGGGGCGTGGGGTGGGTATTTGGGGCGTGCGTGGGGTGGGTATTTGGGGCGTGCGTGGGGTGGGTATTTGGGGCGTGCGTGGGGTGGGTATTTGGGGCGTGCGTGGGGTGGGTATTTGGGGCGTGGGGTGGGTATTTGGGGCGTGCGTGGGGTGGGTATTTGGGGCGTGGGGTGGGTATTTGGGGCGTGCGTGGGGTGGGTATTTGGGGCGTGGGGTGGGTATTTGGGGCGTGCGTGGGGTGGGTATTTGGGGCGTGCGTGGGGTGGGTATTTGGGGCGTGCGTGGGGTGGGTATTTGGGGCGTGCGTGGGGTGGGTATTTGGGGCGTAGGGTGGGTATTTGGGGCGTGCGTGGGGTGGGTATTTGGGGCGTGCGTGGGGTGGGTATTTGGGGCGTGCGTGGGGTGGGTATTTGGGGCGTGCGTGGGGTGGGTATTTGGGGCGTGGGGTGGGTATTTGGGGCGTGCGTGGGGTGGGTATTTGGGGCGTGCGTGGGGTGGGTATTTGGGGCGTGCGTGGGGTGGGTATTTGGGGCGTGGGGTGGGTATTTGGGGCGTGCGTGGGGTGGGTATTTGGGGCGTGCGTGGGGTGGGTATTTGGGGCGTGCGTGGGGTGGGTATTTGGGGCGTGCGTGGGGTGGGTATTTGGGGCGTGCGTGGGGTGGGTATTTGGGGCGTGCGTGGGGTGGGTATTTGGGGCGTGGGGTGGGTATTTGGGGCGTGCGTGGGGTGGGTATTTGGGGCGTGCGTGGGGTGGGTATTTGGGGCGTGCGTGGGGTGGGTATTTGGGGCGTGGGGTGGGTATTTGGGGCGTGCGTGGGGTGGGTATTTGGGGCGTGCGTGGGGTGGGTATTTGGGGCGTGCGTGGGGTGGGTATTTGGGGCGTGCGTGGGGTGGGTATTTGGGGCGTGGGGTGGGTATTTGGGGCGTGCGTGGGGTGGGTATTTGGGGCGTGCGTGGGGTGGGTATTTGGGGCGTGCGTGGGGTGGGTATTTGGGGCGTGCGTGGGGTGGGTATTTGGGGCGTGGGGTGGGTATTTGGGGCGTGCGTGGGGTGGGTATTTGGGGCGTGCGTGGGGTGGGTATTTGGGGCGTGCGTGGGGTGGGTATTTGGGGCGTGGGGTGGGTATTTGGGGCGTGCGTGGGGTGGGTATTTGGGGCGTGCGTGGGGTGGGTATTTGGGGCGTGCGTGGGGTGGGTATTTGGGGCGTGCGTGGGGTGGGTATTTGGGGCGTGGGGTGGGTATTTGGGGCGTGCGTGGGGTGGGTATTTGGGGCGTGCGTGGGGTGGGTATTTGGGGCGTGCGTGGGGTGGGTATTTGGGGCGTGCGTGGGGTGGGTATTTGGGGCGTGGGGTGGGTATTTGGGGCGTGCGTGGGGTGGGTATTTGGGGCGTGCGTGGGGTGGGTATTTGGGGCGTGCGTGGGGTGGGTATTTGGGGCGTGCGTGGGGTGGGTATTTGGGGCGTGGGGTGGGTATTTGGGGCGTGCGTGGGGTGGGTATTTGGGGCGTGCGTGGGGTGGGTATTTGGGGCGTGCGTGGGGTGGGTATTTGGGGCGTGGGGTGGGTATTTGGGGCGTGCGTGGGGTGGGTATTTGGGGCGTGCGTGGGGTGGGTATTTGGGGCGTGCGTGGGGTGGGTATTTGGGGCGTGCGTGGGGTGGGTATTTGGGGCGTGCGTGGGGTGGGTATTTGGGGCGTGCGTGGGGTGGGTATTTGGGGCGTGGGGTGGGTATTTGGGGCGTGCGTGGGGTGGGTATTTGGGGCGTGCGTGGGGTGGGTATTTGGGGCGTGCGTGGGGTGGGTATTTGGGGCGTGGGGTGGGTATTTGGGGCGTGCGTGGGGTGGGTATTTGGGGCGTGCGTGGGGTGGGTATTTGGGGCGTGCGTGGGGTGGGTATTTGGGGCGTGCGTGGGGTGGGTATTTGGGGCGTGGGGTGGGTATTTGGGGCGTGCGTGGGGTGGGTATTTGGGGCGTGCGTGGGGTGGGTATTTGGGGCGTGCGTGGGGTGGGTATTTGGGGCGTGGGGTGGGTATTTGGGGCGTGCGTGGGGTGGGTATTTGGGGCGTGCGTGGGGTGGGTATTTGGGGCGTGCGTGGGGTGGGTATTTGGGGCGTGCGTGGGGTGGGTATTTGGGGCGTGGGGTGGGTATTTGGGGCGTGCGTGGGGTGGGTATTTGGGGCGTGCGTGGGGTGGGTATTTGGGGCGTGCGTGGGGTGGGTATTTGGGGCGTGGGGTGGGTATTTGGGGCGTGCGTGGGGTGGGTATTTGGGGCGTGCGTGGGGTGGGTATTTGGGGCGTGCGTGGGGTGGGTATTTGGGGCGTGGGGTGGGTATTTGGGGCGTGCGTGGGGTGGGTATTTGGGGCGTGCGTGGGGTGGGTATTTGGGGCGTGCGTGGGGTGGGTATTTGGGGCGTGCGTGGGGTGGGTATTTGGGGCGTGGGGTGGGTATTTGGGGCGTGCGTGGGGTGGGTATTTGGGGCGTGCGTGGCGTGGGTATTTGGGGCGTGCGTGGGGTGGGTATTTGGGGCGTGCGTGGGGTGGGTATTTGGGGCGTGGGGTGGGTATTTGGGGCGTGCGTGGGGTGGGTATTTGGGGCGTGCATGGGGTGGGTATTTGGGGCGTGCGTGGGGTGGGTATTTGGGGCGTGGGGTGGGTATTTGGGGCGTGCGTGGGGTGGGTATTTGGGGCGTGCGTGGGGTGGGTATTTGGGGCGTGCGTGGGGTGGGTATTTGGGGCGTGGGGTGGGTATTTGGGGCGTGCGTGGGGTGGGTATTTGGGGCGTGCGTGGGGTGGGTATTTGGGGCGTGCGTGGGGTGGGTATTTGGGGCGTGGGGTGGGTATTTGGGGCGTGCGTGGGGTGGGTATTTGGGGCGTGCGTGGGGTGGGTATTTGGGGCGTGCGTGGGGTGGGTATTTGGGGCGTGGGGTGGGTATTTGGGGCGTGCGTGGGGTGGGTATTTGGGGCGTGCGTGGGGTGGTTTTTTTTTTTTTTTTTTTTTTTTTTAACCTTTATTTCACCAGAGAAATCACATTGAGACTAGTGTCTCTTTTACAAGTGTGCCCTGGCCAAGAGAAGAGGCAAATAAAATGTTACACAGCTCTGCCAGTAACGACAATACAGGACATAACAAAACAAAGACAAACATGACATCCGTAATACCAAAAGACCTACTACCAATAGCACCAATACAGACTATTTAAAATACTAATAACAACAATACATCATAAAACTAATAAACTAATGTAAGACTAAGATCACAGGAATTGCTACTTGTCAAAGCAGGAGCAATGGTTGGAGAATGTGTCCATGGCAATCCTCTTAAAAGACACTAGAGGGATCAATGAAGCCAATTTTAATCTGGTCTGTAGATCGTTCCATGACCAAGGCCCAAAAAACGCAAGGTTTTTTTTCCCTGCCTCAGATTTAGTAGTGGGTACGACATAGCGCATCCAGGCATTCGATCTGAGGTTAAGCGAATTTTGGACAAGATTAAATTTTGAACAAATGTACGAGGGGGAATTTCCAAGAATGGCTTTATATATAAAAGTGTACCAATGTAGCAACCTGCGAGATGCTAAGGAGGACCACCCTACTAGAGAATACAGAATACAATGATGTGTCCTATAGGTGGAGCTGGTAATGAACCTCAACGCAGCATGATAAAGGGGATCAAGTCTACCCAATATTGAGGGACAGGCGAATCGATACACAATGTCGCCATAGTCGAGTTGCGACATAAACAGGCCAGTGACCAGCCTTTTCCTTGAAGCAAAAGAAAAACAGGACTTCATTCTATAAAAGAAGCTTACTGTGAATTTTAACTTCTTAATCAACGCTTCAATGTGATGATTGAAGTTTAACTTGTTATCCAACCAAATTCCCAGATATTTGTAAAGCACCACCCATTCGATGGTTACTCCTTCCAAGGTGGTGATATTTGGGGGGATAATGTCAGCTCTATTTGGAGTAAATAGCATGGCCTTGGTTTTTTGGCCGTTTAATAGCAATTTGCTATTTACCAATTCATGCTGCAATGAGACAAAATCTGAGGCCAAGTTTGAAACTGCTACATCAAAAGAAGGAGCACAAGAGTACAGAATTGTGTCATCGGCATACATATGATACTTACAATGCTTAGATTGACTACAAATATGATTGACATACAAGAGAAAAAGCAATGGACCAAGAATGGAACCTTGGGGGACTCCTTTCTCAAGGGTGATGGAATCAGAAATGGTATCACCAAATTTGACACACTGTGTGCGGCCAACTAAATAGTTTTTGAACCAACCAAGCACATTTTGGCAAAAACCAGCTTTAGAAAGGACCTTGAGCAGTACGTGAGGATCCACGGTATCGAAGGCCTTACTCAAATCAATGAATAAGGCCGCACAAAAAGATTTCTTACCCAGGGCTGCCCTGATGTCGTCGATAACATTAAGGCATGCCGTTACAGTGCTATGTTTTGCTCGAAAACCTGACTGCATGGGGTTCAAAATAGAGTATGAATCAAGAAAAACCTTTACCTGATTTGATACTTGGCCCTCTAAGATCTTTGCCAAGGTGGAAAGGTTAGAAATGGGCCTGTAATTGTTTACATCACAAGGATCGCCAGCCTTGAGAAGAGGGGAAACATTTGCTTGTTTCCACTCTTCAGGTAGACTTTGAGTGGCTAAGGAGATATTGAACATATCAGTGACAGGTTGAGCAATGATAGCCGATGATAATTTTAGGAAAAAAGGGTCAAGGCCGTCTGGGCCTGCAGATTTTTTAGGGTCTAAGGTAGACAGGGCGTGTAGAACATCCGATACCAGGATGGGAGAAAAGTCAAAAACAGAAACAGAAACAACAGATGAGTCAACGTTGTCATCATGGGCGTCTTGATGAGGAGCATTGGCAATTTGCTCATCAAAAATGTGTCCCGCCCTTTTAAAATGCGAATTGAAAGCATTTGACATGATTTTTTTATCAGAAATAAAGGACTCGCCCACCCGAATCTTAGGCGGGGGGCCTGCTGCTCCTTTCTGTTGCAGGGATTTGACTACTCTCCAGAAGGTACAATGATTGCTAGAGGTATCAGTAGTGAGAGATAAATAATGTTCCGATCTTAACTTCCTGGTGAGGACCGTACATTTATTTCTCAAGACACGAAACAGAAGCCAATCATGACTTGAATTAGACTTTCTTGCAAGTGACCATTGTCTATTTCTTTCATGAATCAGATCAGCCAGGTCCCTAGAGAACCAGGGATTTGCACGGTTCTTAATTCTGATTTTTTTGAGAGGTGCATGTTTATTCATCAGGTAGAGAAACTGTTCGTGAAAGAACCGAAAGGCCTCATCCATTGATGGAATTAAGGACATGCGAAACCAATCAACTGCAGCCAAATCATGAAGAAAGGCTTGTTCAGAGAAGTGTTTAAAGCAGCGCCTGATGACAGTCAGGCCTTTGGTTTTGGGCAGCTTAGTGTTTCTGACACATGCAATAGCACAGTGGTCACTCAAGTCATTTGCAAACACACCAATTGAGGCATATTTGTGCGGTGCATTTGTTAGAATAATATCAATCAAAGTGTCACCATCCGGTCTGGCAGGGTTTAATCTAGTGGGGCTATGGATGATCTGTGTTAAATTTAGGGAATCACATTGCTGTTTAAAACTAGCAGATTTATCAGTCAACCAATCCCAATTCAGATCAGCGAGAAGGGCAATCTCGGAACTAGTACACTTAGAAATTAAGTCTACTAGGTTTCCCATAGCTTCACTAGATGCAGAAGGAGGCCTATAACAGCAGATAATAGTCAAAGGAGAGTTAGCCACAACTATCTGGACGGCTAAAAATTCAAACTGCCTAGGTATAGTTACAGAATGAAGAACAGACCCTTGAAATCTATCAGAGATGTACAGAGCAACTCCCCCACATCTGCCTTTACGATCGGTTCTATAGATATTATAGCCAGGCACACGAACCACATTATCAGTAGTGCCAGGTTTTAACCAGGTTTTAACCAGGTTTCTGAAACCGCGACCACATCAGGCTTGGCTATTTCAAACCAACAACGAAAAGTGGGCAATTTAGGCACCAGGCTTCTAGCATTAAAATGGAGGAAGCCTAGGCCATGTCTACAGCTAAAATCATGGGGGGTAGACAACATTGGTAGGGCCTCAAAGAGGGGGTCCGGTCCAGGATTAATGTGTACATTACCTGAGATAAACAGCATTAGTAAAATCAACAACCTTGTTGATGTTCTCCTAAACACTGAAACAACACCAGGGGCTCTGGAGGAAGACATGCAAGAGTGAGCAGTACAACAGGGATCGCGCCATAATCCAAGAATCACCATATCCAAAGCAGGCTGAGAAAAGCAATTCAGAGAAACACGTTTACATGGTCTTTGTGGCCAAAGTACATTTTCCAGAAATCCGGATGTAACGCGTGTTTTACCAGCAGTGTTTAGGTTCGAGTGTGGCAAAGAAGTGGTGTTACCCAGATGGAGAGTGTCCAGTGACATGAGACCCATGCCCAACGAGACAATCAACACAGCCAACATATTGCAAGGCAACATGTTAAACATTTCACCACAGGGCATACACAATACAATGAAAACAAAAACAAAAACAGCCACAGAATATTATGCACAACGTTCAATGAAGCATGTAGCATAAACAATGAAATGAAAACAAAACAACCACAGAATGTTTTGAGTTGTGTTTTGTGCGACCAACCATGCGCCGTACTGGAGCAGGAGGAGGAGAACTGTAATCCAACAGCAACAGCCGAGGAGGCGACGAGGGGAAACGGAGAACGGGCCGAATCCGAGGTACAGAAACTGTTCAATCCGTGGAAGAGAAGCAGGGCAGAGGCTGGAGGCCTCGCAATTCGACAGGCTATGTAGCACAGTAGAGCAACGAGATTAGCGTGCCATCTGAACTAGCATGCCAACACGAGGACGCCGGCAACAACAACAGTGCTCGCCGTCACAGAAGCCAGAGATAGTTGAGAGACGAGACCGCCGCACAAGCCAACCTGGAGGCGCCGTTTATATCCACACATCCACCGCAGTCCCTCCTCACAAAGCCCGAGAAGAGGCAGGACGCAGAGCCACGGATCAGCAGGGCAGGCGAGCCCTCCGAGCAGCAGCAGCAGAGCAGATCCGGCGCAGAATCACCGTTGATAGCGAGATCACGGCCGCCGAGTAGCCGCGAGGAGAAACGCTATAATTGTACTAGCGTTTTTGCCACAGCCAGCGGTGGTATAAACACTATGTCTAGTGAGCAGCACAAGCTACGATGAGCTAGAGTTGCCACCCAGGGTGATCCCAGCACTCAAGGCCAACCAGACAGGAACGGAGCAGACAGTCCAGGGGACACCCTGGCCTCACAGAAACAGCCCCTCGGTTGAGGTGTAAAAGCGTCGTACACCGGGTCAAAGCCGGCAGACACCAGGCGGATTGTGGAACAGGCTTCTCAGAGGTAGACTATCCACTATTTCCTAAACTTCAGCTAAAATAAATCCCAGGATAACACCGAACTATATTTAAAATGTCACTAAAAAGAAGCAACAATAAAATTCGCGAGGCATAGATGACTTAAAAACATAGAAACATAAAACCTAGCAGAGCATGTCACATTCGTACCGCCATCTTGGATCCTGACGTGAACGATGGGGCGTGCGTGGGGTGGGTATTTGGGGCGTGCGTGGGGTGGGTATTTGGGGCTTGGGGTGGGTATTTGGGGCGTGCGTGGGGTGGGTATTTGGGGCGTGCGTGGGGTGGGTATTTGGGGCGTGCGTGGGGTGGGTATTTGGGGCGTGCGTGGGGTGGGTATTTGGGGCGTGCGTGGGGTGGGTATTTGGGGCGTGGGGTGGGTATTTGGGGCGTGGGGTGGGTATTTGGGGCGTGCGTGGGGTGGGTATTTGGGGCGTGCGTGGGGTGGGTATTTGGGGCGTGCGTGGGGTGGGTATTTGGGGCGTGGGGTGGGTATTTGGGGCGTGCGTGGGGTGGGTATTTGGGGCGTGCGTGGGGTGGGTATTTGGGGCGTGCGTGGGGTGGGTATTTGGGGCGTGGGGTGGGTATTTGGGGCGTGCGTGGGGTGGGTATTTGGGGCGTGCGTGGGGAGGGTATTTGGGGCGTGCGTGGGGTGGGTATTTGGGGCGTGCGTGGGGTGGGTATTTGGGGCGTGGGGTGGGTATTTGGGGCGTGCGTGGGGTGGGTATTTGGGGCGTGCGTGGGGTGGGTATTTGGGGCGTGCGTGGGGTGGGTATTTGGGGCGTGCGTGGGGTGGGTATTTGGGGCGTGGGGTGGGTATTTGGGGCGTGCGTGGGGTGGGTATTTGGGGCGTGCGTGGGGTGGGTATTTGGGGCGTGCGTGGGGTGGGTATTTGGGGCGTGGGGTGGGTATTTGGGGCGTGCGTGGGGTGGGTATTTGGGGCGTGCGTGGGGTGGGTATTTGGGGCGTGCGTGGGGTGGGTATTTGGGGCGTGCGTGGGGTGGGTATTTGGGGCGTGGGGTGGGTATTTGGGGCGTGCGTGGGGTGGGTATTTGGGGCGTGCGTGGGGTGGGTATTTGGGGCGTGCGTGGGGTGGGTATTTGGGGCGTGGGGTGGGTATTTGGGGCGTGCGTGGGGTGGGTATTTGGGGCGTGCGTGGGGTGGGTATTTGGGGCGTGCGTGGGGTGGGTATTTGGGGCGTGGGGTGGGTATTTGGGGCGTGCGTGGGGTGGGTATTTGGGGCGTGCGTGGGGTGGGTATTTGGGGCGTGCGTGGGGTGGGTATTTGGGGCGTGCGTGGGGTGGGTATTTGGGGCATGCGTGGGGTGGGTATTTGGGGCGTGGGGTGGGTATTTGGGGCGTGCGTGGGGTGGGTATTTGGGGCGTGCGTGGGGTGGGTATTTGGGGCGTGCGTGGGGTGGGTATTTGGGGCGTCGGGTGGGTATTTGGGGCGTGCATGGGGTGGGTATTTGGGGCGTGCGTGGGGTGGGTATTTGGGGCGTGCGTGGGGTGGGTATTTGGGGCGTGCGTGGGGTGGGTATTTGGGGCGTGGGGTGGGTATTTGGGGCGTGCGTGGGGTGGGTATTTGGGGCGTGCGTGGGGTGGGTATTTGGGGCGTGCGTGGGGTGGGTATTTGGGGCGTGGGGTGGGTATTTGGGGCGTGCGTGGGGTGGGTATTTGGGGCGTGCGTGGGGTGGGTATTTGGGGCGTGCGTGGGGTGGGTATTTGGGGCGTGCGTGGGGTGGGTATTTGGGGCGTGGGGTGGGTATTTGGGGCGTGCGTGGGGTGGGTATTTGGGGCGTGCGTGGGGTGGGTATTTGGGGCGTGCGTGGGGTGGGTATTTGGGGCGTGGGGTGGGTATTTGGGGCGTGCGTGGGGTGGGTATTTGGGGCGTGCGTGGGGTGGGTATTTGGGGCGTGCGTGGGGTGGGTATTTGGGGCGTGGGGTGGGTATTTGGGGCGTGCGTGGGGTGGGTATTTGGGGCGTGCGTGGGGTGGGTATTTGGGGCGTGCGTGGGGTGGGTATTTGGGGCGTGCGTGGGGTGGGTATTTGGGGCGTGGGGTGGGTATTTGGGGCGTGCGTGGGGTGGGTATTTGGGGCGTGCGTGGGGTGGGTATTTGGGGCGTGCGTGGGGTGGGTATTTGGGGCGTGGGGTGGGTATTTGGGGCGTGCGTGGGGTGGGTATTTGGGGCGTGCGTGGGGTGGGTATTTGGGGCGTGCGTGGGGTGGGTATTTGGGGCGTGCGTGGGGTGGGTATTTGGGGCATGCGTGGGGTGGGTATTTGGGGCGTGGGGTGGGTATTTGGGGCGTGCGTGGGGTGGGTATTTGGGGCGTGCGTGGGGTGGGTATTTGGGGCGTGCGTGGGGTGGGTATTTGGGGCGTCGGGTGGGTATTTGGGGCGTGCATGGGGTGGGTATTTGGGGCGTGCGTGGGGTGGGTATTTGGGGCGTGCGTGGGGTGGGTATTTGGGGCGTGCGTGGGGTGGGTATTTGGGGCGTGGGGTGGGTATTTGGGGCGTGCGTGGGGTGGGTATTTGGGGCGTGCGTGGGGTGGGTATTTGGGGCGTGCGTGGGGTGGGTATTTGGGGCGTGGGGTGGGTATTTGGGGCGTGCGTGGGGTGGGTATTTGGGGCGTGCGTGGGGTGGGTATTTGGGGCGTGCGTGGGGTGGGTATTTGGGGCGTGCGTGGGGTGGGTATTTGGGGCGTGGGGTGGGTATTTGGGGCGTGCGTGGGGTGGGTATTTGGGGCGTGCGTGGGGTGGGTATTTGGGGCGTGCGTGGGGTGGGTATTTGGGGCGTGGGGTGGGTATTTGGGGCGTGCGTGGGGTGGGTATTTGGGGCGTGCGTGGGGTGGGTATTTGGGGCGTGCGTGGGGTGGGTATTTGGGGCGTGGGGTGGGTATTTGGGGCGTGCGTGGGGTGGGTATTTGGGGCGTGCGTGGGGTGGGTATTTGGGGCGTGCGTGGGGTGGGTATTTGGGGCGTGCGTGGGGTGGGTATTTGGGGCGTGGGGTGGGTATTTGGGGCGTGCGTGGGGTGGGTATTTGGGGCGTGCGTGGGGTGGGTATTTGGGGCGTGCGTGGGGTGGGTATTTGGGGCGTGGGGTGGGTATTTGTGGCGTGCGTGGGGTGGGTATTTGGGGCGTGCGTGGGGTGGGTATTTGGGGCGTGCGTGGGGTGGGTATTTGGGGCGTGCGTGGGGTGGGTATTTGGGGCGTGGGGTGGGTATTTGGGGCGTGCGTGGGGTGGGTACTTGGGGCGTGCGTGGCGTGGGTATTTGGGGCGTGCGTGGGGTGGGTCTTTGGGGCGTGCGTGGGGTGGGTATTTGGGGCGTGGGGTGGGTATTTGGGGCGTGCGTGGGGTGGGTATTTGGGGCGTGCATGGGGTGGGTATTTGGGGCGTGCGTGGGGTGGGTATTTGGGGCGTGGGGTGGGTATTTGGGGCGTGCGTGGGGTGGGTATTTGGGGCGTGCGTGGGGTGGGTATTTGGGGCGTGCGTGGGGTGGGTATTTGGGGCGTGGGGTGGGTATTTGGGGCGTGTGTGGGGTGGGTATTTGGGGCGTGCATGGGGTGGGTATTTGGGGCGTGCGTGGGGTGGGTATTTGGAGCGTGGGGTGGGTATTTGGGGCGTGCGTGGGGTGGGTATTTGGGGCGTGCGTGGGGTGGGTCTTTGGGGCGTGCGTGGGGTGGGTATTTTGGGGCGTGGGGTGGGTATTTGGGGCGTGCGTGGGGTGGGTATTTGGGGCGTGCATGGGGTGGGTATTTGGGTCGTGCGTGGGGTGGGTATTTGGGGCGTGGGGTGGGTATTTGGGGCGTGCGTGGGGTGGGTATTTGGGGCGTGCGTGGGGTGGGTATTTGGGGCGTGCGTGGGGTGGGTATTTGGGGCGTGGGGTGGGTATTTGGGGCGTGCGTGGGGTGGGTATTTGGGGCGTGCGTGGGGTGGGTATTTGGGGCGTGCGTGGGGTGGGTATTTGGGGCGTGGGGTGGGTATTTGGGGCGTGCGTGGGGTGGGTATTTGGGGCGTGCGTGGGGTGGGTATTTGGGGCGTGCGTGGGGTGGGTATTTGGGGCGTGGGTGGGTATTTGGGGCGTGCGTGGGGTGGGTATTTGGGGCGTGCGTGGGGTGGGTATTTGGGGCGTGCGTGGGGTGGGTATTTGGGGCGTGCGTGGGGTGGGTATTTGGGGCGTGGGGTGGGTATTTGGGGCGTGCGTGGGGTGGGTATTTGGGGCGTGCGTGGGGTGGGTATTTGGGGCGTGCGTGGGGTGGGTATTTGGGGCGTGCGTGGGGTGGGTATTTGGGGCGTGGGGTGGGTATTTGGGGCGTGCGTGGGGTGGGTATTTGGGGAGTGCGTGGGGTGGGTATTTGGGGCGTGCGTGGGGTGGGTATTTGGGGCGTGCGTGGGGTGGGTATTTGGGTGCGTTGCGTGGGTGGGTATTTGGGGCGTGGGGTGGGTATTTGGGGCGTGCGTGGGGTGGGTATTTGGGGCGTGGGGTGGGTATTTGGGGCGTGCGTGGGGTGGGTATTTGGGGCGTGCGTGGGGTGGGTATTTGGGGCGTGCGTGGGGTGGGTATTTGGGGCGTGCGTGGGGTGGGTATTTGGGGCGTGGGGTGGGTATTTGGGGCGTGCGTGGGGTGGGTATTTGGGGCGTGCGTGGGGTGGGTATTTGGGGCGTGGGGTGGGTATTTGGGGCTGCGTGGGGTGGGTATTTGGGGCGTGCGTGGGGTGGGTATTTGGGGCGTGCGTGGGGTGGGTATTTGGGGCGTGCGTGGGGTGGGTATTTGGGGCGTGGGGTGGGTATTTGGGGCGTGCGTGGGGTGGGTATTTGGGGGCGTGCGTGGGGTGGGTATTTGGGGCGTGCGTGGGGTGGGTATTTGGGGCGTGGGGTGGGTATTTGGGGCGTGGTGGGGTGGGTATTTGGGGCGTGCGTGGGGTGGGTATTTGGGGCGTGCGTGGGGTGGGTATTTGGGGCGTGCGTGGGGTGGGTATTTGGGGCGTGGGGTGGGTATTTGGGGCGTGCGTGGGGTGGGTATTTGGGGCGTGCGTGGGGTGGGTATTTGGGGCGTGCGTGGGGTGGGTATTTGGGGCGTGGGGTGGGTATTTGGGGCGTGCGTGGGGTGGGTATTTGGGGCGTGCGTGGGGTGGGTATTTGGGGCGTGCGTGGGGTGGGTATTTGGGGCGTGCGTGGGGTGGGTATTTGGGGTGCGTGGGGTGGGTATTTGGGGCGTGCGTGGGGTGGGTATTTGGGGCGTGCGTGGGGTGGGTATTTGGGGCGTGCGTGGGGTGGGTATTTGGGGCGTGCGTGGGGTGGGTATTTGGGGCGTGCGTGGGGTGGGTATTTGGGGCGTGGGGTGGGTATTTGGGGCGTGCGTGGGGTGGGTATTTGGGGCGTGCGTGGGGTGGGTATTTGGGGCGTGCGTGGGGTGGGTATTTGGGGGCGTGGGGTGGGTATTTGGGGCGTGCGTGGGGTGGGTATTTGGGGCGTGCGTGGGGTGGGTATTTGGGGCGTGCGTGGGGTGGGTATTTGGGGCGTGCGTGGGGTGGGTATTTGGGGCGTGGGGTGGGTATTTGGGGCGTGCGTGGGGTGGGTATTTGGGGCGTGCGTGGGGTGGGTATTTGGGGCGTGCGTGGGGTGGGTATTTGGGGCGTGGGGTGGGTATTTGGGCGTGCGGGGTGGTATTTGGGGCGTGCGTGGGGTGGGTATTTGGGGCGTGCGTGGGGTGGGTATTTGGGGCGTGCGTGGGGTGGGTATTTGGGGCGTGGGGGTGGGTATTTGGGGCGTGCGTGGGGTGGGTATTTGGGGCGTGCGTGGGTGGGTATTTGGGGCGTGCGTGGGGTGGGTATTTGGGGCGTGCGTGGGGTGGGTATTTGGGGCGTGGGGTGGTATTTGGGGCGTGCGTGGGGTGGGTATTTGGGGCGTGCGTGGGGTGGGTATTTGGGGCGTGCGTGGGGTGGGTATTTGGGGCGTGGGGTGGGTATTTGGGGCGTGCGTGGGGTAGGTATTTGGGGCGTGCGTGGGGTGGGTATTTGGGGCGTGCGTGGGGTGGGTATTTGGGGCGTGCGTGGGGTGGGTATTTGGGGCGTGGGGTGGGTATTTGGGGCGTGCGTGGGGTGGGTATTTGGGGCGTGCGTGGGGTGGAGTATTTGGGGCGTGCGTGGGGTGGGTATTTGGGGCGTGCGTGGGGTGGGTATTTGGGGCGTGGGGTGGGTATTTGGGGCGTGCGTGGGGTGGGTATTTGGGGCGTGCGTGGGGTGGGTATTTGGGGCGTGCGTGGGGTGAGTATTTGGGGCGTGCGTGGGGTGGTATTTGGGGCGTGGGGTGGGTATTTGGGGCGTGCGTGGGGTGGGTATTTGGGGCGTGCGTGGGGTGGGTATTTGGGGCGTGCGTGGGGTGAGTATTTGGGCGTGCGTGGGGTGGGTATTTGGGGCGTGCGTGGGGTGGGTATTTGGGGCGTGGGGTGGGTATTTGGGGCGTGCGTGGGGTGGGTATTTGGGGCGTGCGTGGGGTGGGTATTTGGGGCGTGGGGGTGGGTATTTGGGGCGTGCGTGGGGTGGGTATTTGGGGCGTGCGTGGGGTGGGTATTTGGGGCGTGCGTGGGGTGGGTATTTGGGGCGTGCGTGGGGTGGGTATTTGGGGCGTGGGGTGGGTATTTGGGGCGTGCGTGGGGTGGGTATTTGGGGCGTGCGTGGGGTGGGTATTTGGGGCGTGCGTGGGGTGGGTATTTGGGGCGTGCGTGGGGTGGGTATTTGGGGCGTGGGGTGGGTATTTGGGGCGTGCGTGGGGTGGGTATTTGGGGCGTGCGTGGGGTGGGTATTTGGGGCGTGCGTTGGGTGGGTATTTGGGGCGTGCGTGGGGTGGGTATTTGGGGCGTGCGTGGGGTGGGTATTTGGGGCGTGGGGTGGGTATTTGGGGCGTGCGTGGGGTGGGTATTTGGGGCGTGCGTGGGGTGGGTATTTGGGGCGTGCGTGGGGTGGGTATTTGGGGCGTGCGTGGGGTGGGTATTTGGGGCGTGGGGTGGGTATTTGGGGCGTGCGTGGGGTGGGTATTTGGGGCGTGCGTGGGTGGGTATTTGGGGCGTGCGTGGGGTGGGTATTTGGGGCGTGCGTGGGGTGGGTATTTGGGGCGTGGGGTGGGTATTTGGGGCGTGCGTGGGGTGGGTATTTGGGGCGTGCGTGGGGTGGGTATTTGGGGCGTGCGTGGGGTGGGTATTTGGGGCGTGGTGTGGGTATTTGGGGGCGTGCGTGGGGTGGGTATTTGGGGCGTGCGTGGGGTGGGTATTTGGGGCGTGCGTGGGGTGGGTATTTGGGGCGTGCGTGGGGTGGGTATTTGGGGCGTGGGGTGGGTATTTGGGGCGTGCGTGGGGTGGGTATTTGGGGCGTGCGTGGGGTGGGTATTTGGGGCGTGCGTGGGGTGGGTATTTGGGGCGTGCGTGGGGTGGGTATTTGGGGCTTTGGGGTGGGTATTTGGGGCGTGCGTGGGGTGGGTATTTGGGGCGTGCGTGGGGTGGGTATTTGGGGCGTGCGTGGGGTGGGTATTTGGGGCGTGGGGTGGGTATTTGGGGCGTGCGTGGGGTGGGTATTTGGGGCGTGCGTGGGGTGGGTATTTGGGGCGTGCGTGGGGTGGGTATTTGGGGCGTGCGTGGGGTGGGTATTTGGGGCGTGGGGTGGGTATTTGGGGCGTGCGTGGGGTGGGTATTTGGGGCGTGCGTGGGGTGGGTATTTGGGGCGTGCGTGGGGTGGGTATTTGGGGCGTGGTGTGGGTATTTGGGGCGTGCGTGGGGTGGGTATTTGGGGCGTGCGTGGGGTGGGTATTTGGGGCGTGCGTGGGGTGGGTATTTGGGGCGTGGGGTGGGTATTTGGGGCGTGCGTGGGGTGGGTATTTGGGGCGTGCGTGGGGTGGGTATTTGGGGCGTGCGTGGGGTGGGTATTTGGGGCGTGCGTGGGGTGGGTATTTGGGGCGTGGGGTGGGTATTTGGGGCGTGCGTGGGGTGGGTATTTGGGGCGTGCGTGGGGTGGGTATTTGGGGCGTGCGTGGGGTGGGTATTTGGGGCGTGGGGTGGGTATTTGGGGCGTGCGTGGGGTGGGTATTTGGGGCGTGCGTGGGGTGGGTATTTGGGGCGTGCGTGGGGTGGGTATTTGGGGCGTGGGGTGGGTATTTGGGGCGTGCGTGGGGTGGGTATTTGGGGCGTGCGTGGGGTGGGTATTTGGGGCGTGGGGTGGGTATTTGGGGCGTGCGTGGGGTGGGTATTTGGGGCGTGTGTGGGGTGGGTATTTGGGGCGTGCGTGGGGTGGGTATTTGGGGCGTGCGTGGGGTGGGTATTTGGGGCGTGGGATGGGTATTTGGGGCGTGCGTGGGGTGGGTATTTGGGGCGTGGGTGGGGTGGGTATTTGGGGCGTGCGTGGGGTGGGTATTTGGGGCGTGGGGTGGGTATTTGGGGCGTGCGTGGGGTGGGTATTTGGGGCGTGCGTGGGGTGGGTATTTGGGGCGTGCGTGGGGTGGGTATTTGGGGCGTGCGTGGGGTGGGTATTTGGGGCGTGGGGTGGGTATTTGGGGCGTGCGTGGGGTGGGTATTTGGGGCGTGCGTGGGGTGGGTATTTGGGGCGTGCGTGGGGTGGGTATTTGGGGCGTGGGGTGGGTATTTGGGGCGTGCGTGGGGTGGGTATTTGGGGCGTGCGTGGGGTGGGTATTTGGGGCGTGCGTGGGGTGGGTATTTGGGGCGTGGGGTGGGTATTTGGGGCGTGCGTGGGGTGGGTATTTGGGGCGTGCGTGGGGTGGTATTTGGGGCGTGCGTGGGGTGGGTATTTGGGGCGTGGGGTGGGTATTTGGGGCGTGCGTGGGGTGGGTATTTGGGGCGTGCGTGGGGTGGGTATTTGGGGCGTGCGTGGGGTGGGTATTTGGGGCGTGCGTGGGGTGGGTATTTGGGGCGTGCGTGGGGTGGGTATTTGGGGCGTGGGGTGGGTATTTGGGGCGTGCGTGGGGTGGGTATTTGGGGCGTGCGTGGGGTGGGTATTTGGGGCGTGCGTGGGGTGGGTATTTGGGGCGTGCGCGGGGGTGGGTATTTGGGGCGTGGGGTGGGTATTTGGGGCGTGCGTGGGGTGGGTATTTGGGCGTGCTTGGGGTGGGTATTTGGGGCGTGCGTGGGGTGGGTATTTGGGGCGTGCGTGGGGTGGGTATTTGGGGCGTGCGTGGGGTGGGTATTTGGGGCGTGCGTGGGGTGGGTATTTGGGGCGTGCGTGGGGTGGGTATTTGGGGCGTGCGTGGGGTGGGTATTTGGGGCGTGCGTGGGGTGGGTATTTGGGGCGTGGGGTGGGTATTTGGGCGTGCGTGGGGTGGGTATTTGGGGCGTGCGTGGGGTGGGTATTTGGGGCGTGCGTGGGGTGGGTATTTGGGGCGTGCGTGGGGTGGGTATTTGGGGCGTGGGGTGGGTATTTGGGGCGTGCGTGGGGTGGGTATTTGGGTGCGTGGGGTGGGTGTTTGGGGCGTGCGTGGGGTGGGTATTTGGGGCGTGCGTGGGGTGGGTATTTGGGGCGTGGGGTGGGTATTTGGGGCGTGCGTGGGGTGGGTATTTGGGGCGTGCGTGGGGTGGGTATTTGGGGCGTGCGTGGGGTGGGTATTTGGGGCGTGGGGTGGGTATTTGGGGCGTGCGTGGGGTGGGTATTTGGGGCGTGCGTGGGGTGGGTATTTGGGGCGTGCGTGGGGTGGGTATTTGGGGCGTGCGTGGGGTGGGTATTTGGGGCGTGGGGTGGGTATTTGGGGCGTGCGTGGGGTGGGTATTTGGGGCGTGCGTGGGGTGGGTATTTGGGGCGTGCGTGGGGTGGGTATTTGGGGCGTGCGTGGGGTGGGTATTTGGGGCGTGGGGTGGGTATTTGGGGCGTGCGTGGGGTGGGTATTTGGGGCGTGCGTGGGTGGGTATTTGGGGCGTGGGGTGGGTATTTGGGGCGTGCGTGGGGTGGGTATTTGGGGCGTGCGTGGGGTGGGTATTTGGGGCGTGCGTGGGGTGGGTATTTGGGGCGTGGGGTGGGTATTTGGGGCGTGCGTGGGGTGGGATATTTGGGGCGTGCGTGGGGTGGGTATTTGGGGCGTGCGTGGGGTGGGTATTTGGGGCGTGCGTGGGGTGGGTATTTGGGGCGTGGGGTGGGTATTTGGGGCGTGCGTGGGGTGGGTATTTGGGGCGTGCATGGGGTGGGTATTTGGGGCGTGCGTGGGGTGGGTATTTGGGGCGTGGGGTGGGTATTTGGGGCGTGCGTGGGGTGGGTATTTGGGGCGTGCGTGGGGTGGGTATTTGGGGCGTGCGTGGGGTGGGTATTTGGGGCGTGGGGTGGGTATTTGGGGCGTGCGTGGGGTGGGTATTTGGGGCGTGCGTGGGGTGGGTATTTGGGGCGTGCGTGGGGTGGGTATTTGGGGCGTGGGGTGGGTATTTGGGGCGTGCGTGGGGTGGGTATTTGGGGCGTGCGTGGGGTGGGTATTTGGGGCGTGCGTGGGGTGGGTATTTGGGGCGTGCGTGGGGTGGGTATTTGGGGCGTGCGTGGGGTGGGTATTTGGGGCGTGGGGTGGGTATTTGGGGCGTGCGTGGGGTGGATATTTGGGGCGTGCGTGGGGTGGGTATTTGGGGCGTGCGTGGGGTGGGTATTTGGGGCGTGCGTGGGGTGGGTATTTGGGGCGTGGGGTGGGTATTTGGGGCGTGCGTGGGGTGGGTATTTGGGGCGTGCGTGGGGTGGGTATTTGGGGCGTGCGTGGGGTGGGTATTTGGGGCGTGGGGTGGGTATTTGGGGCGTGCGTGGGGTGGGTATTTGGGGCGTGCGTGGGGTGGGTATTTGGGGCGTGGGGTGGGTATTTGGGGGCGTGCGTGGGGTGGGTATTTGGGGCGTGCGTGGGGTGGGTATTTGGGGCGTGCGTGGGGTGGGTATTTGGGGCGTGCGTGGGGTGGGTATTTGGGGCGTGGGGTGGGTATTTGGGGCGTGCGTGGGGTGGGTATTTGGGGCGTGCGTGGGGTGGGTATTTGGGGCGTGCGTGGGGTGGGTATTTGGGGCGTGGGGTGGGTATTTGGGGCGTGCGTGGGGTGGGTATTTGGGGCGTGCGTGGGGTGGGTATTTGGGGCGTGCGTGGGGTGGGTATTTGGGGCGTGGGGTGGGTATTTGGGGCGTGCGTGGGGTGGGTATTTGGGGCGTGGGGTGGGTATTTGGGGCGTGCGTGGGGTGGGTATTTGGGGCGTGCATGGGGTGGGTATTTGGGGCGTGCGTGGGGTGGGTATTTGGGGCGTGGGGTGGGTATTTGGGGCGTGCGTGGGGTGGGTATTTGGGGCGTGCGTGGGGGTGGGTATTTGGGGCGTGCGTGGGGTGGGTATTTGGGGCGTGGGGTGGGTATTTGGGGCGTGCGTGGGGTGGGTATTTGGGGCGTGCGTGGGGTGGGTATTTGGGGCGTGCGTGGGTGGGTATTTGGGGCGTGGGGTGGGTATTTGGGGCGTGCGTGGGGTGGGTATTTGGGGCGTGCGTGGGGTGGGTATTTGGGGCGTGCGTGGGGTGGGTATTTGGGGCGTGCGTGGGGGTGGGTATTTGGGGCGTGGGGTGGGTATTTGGGGCGTGCGTGGGGTGGGTATTTGGGGCGTGCGTGGGGTGGGTATTTGGGGCGTGCGTGGGGTGGGTATTTGGGGCGTGCGTGGGGTGGGTATTTGGGTGCGTGGGGGTGGGTATTTGGGGCGTGCGTGGGGTGGGTATTTGGGGCGTGCGTGGGGTGGGTATTTGGGGCGTGCGTGGGGTGGGTATTTGGGGCGTGCGTGGGGTGGGTATTTGGGGCGTGCGTGGGGTGGGTATTTGGGGCGTGCGTGGGGTGGGTATTTGGGGCGTGGGGTGGGTATTTGGGGCGTGCGTGGGGTGGGTATTTGGGGCGTGCGTGGGGTGGGTATTTGGGGCGTGCGTGGGGTGGGTATTTGGGGCGTGGGGTGGGTATTTGGGGCGTGCGTGGGGTGGGTATTTGGGGCGTGGGGTGGGTATTTGGGGCGTGCGTGGGGTGGGTATTTGGGGCGTGCGTGGGGTGGGTATTTGGGGCGTGCGTGGGGTGGGTATTTGGGGCGTGCGTGGGGTGGGTATTTGGGGCGTGGGGTGGGTATTTGGGGCGTGCGTGGGGTGGGTATTTGGGGCGTGCGTGGGGTGGGTATTTGGGGCGTGGGGTGGGTATTTGGGGCGTGCGTGGGGTGGGTATTTGGGGCGTGCGTGGGGTGGGTATTTGGGGCGTGCGTGGGGTGGGTATTTGGGGCGTGCGTGGGGTGGGTATTTGGGGCGTGGGGTGGGTATTTGGGGCGTGCGTGGGGTGGGTATTTGGGGCGTGCGTGGGGTGGGTATTTGGGCGTGCGTGGGGTGGGTATTTGGGGCGTGGGGTGGGTATTTGGGGCTTGCGTGGGGTGGGTATTTGGGGCGTGCGTGGGGTGGGTATTTGGGGCGTGCGTGGGGTGGGTATTTGGGGCGTGCGTGGGGTGGGTATTTGGGGCGTGGGGTGGGTATTTGGGGCGTGCGTGGGGTGGGTATTTGGGGCGTGCGTTGGGGTGGGTATTTGGGGCGTGCGTGGGGTGGGTATTTGGGGCGTGGGGTGGGTATTTGGGGCGTGCGTGGGGTGGGTATTTGGGGCGTGCGTGGGGTGGGTATTTGGGGCGTGCGTGGGGTGGGTATTTGGGGCGTGCGTGGGGTGGGTATTTGGGGCGTGGGGTGGGTATTTGGGGCGTGCGTGGGGTGGGTATTTGGGGCGTGCGTGGGGTGGGTATTTGGGGCGTGCGTGGGGTGGGTATTTGGGGCGTGCGTGGGGTGGGTATTTGGGGCGTGCGTGGGGTGGGTATTTGGGGCGTGGGGTGGGTATTTGGGGCGTGCGTGGGGTGGGTATTTGGGGCGTGCGTGGGGTGGGTATTTGGGGCGTGCGTGGGGTGGGTATTTGGGGCGTGGGGTGGGTATTTGGGGCGTGCGTGGGGTGGGTATTTGGGGCGTGCGTGGGTGGGTATTTGGGGCGTGCGTGGGGTGGGTATTTGGGGCGTGCGTGGGGTGGGTATTTGGGGCGTGGGGTGGGTATTTGGGGCGTGCGTGGGGTGGGTATTTGGGGCGTGCGTGGGGTGGGTATTTGGGGCGTGCGTGGGTGGGTATTTGGGGCGTGGGGTGGGTATTTGGGGCGTGCGTGGGGTGGGTATTTGGGGCGTGCGTGGGGTGGGTATTTGGGGCGTGCGTGGGGTGGGTATTTGGGGCGTGCGTGGGGTGGGTATTTGGGGCGTGGGGTGGGTATTTGGGGCGTGCGTGGGGTGGGTATTTGGGGCGTGCGTGGGGTGGGTATTTGGGGCGTGCGTGGGGTGGGTATTTGGGGCGTGCGGGGGTGGGTATTTGGGGCGTGGGGTGGGTATTTGGGGCGTGCGTGGGGTGGGTATTTGGGGCGTGCGTGGGGTGGGTATTTGGGGCGTGCGTGGGGTGGGTATTTGGGGCGTGGGGTGGGTATTTGGGGCGTGCGTGGGGTAGGTATTTGGGGCGTGCGTGGGTGGGTATTTGGGGCGTGCGTGGGGTGGGTATTTGGGGCGTGCGTGGGGTGGGTATTTGGGCGGTGGGGTGGGTATTTGGGGCGTGCGTTGGGTGGGTATTTGGGGCGTGCGTGGGGTGGGTATTTGGGGCGTGCGTGGGGTGGGTATTTGGGGCGTGCGTGGGGTGGGTATTTGGGGCGTGCGTGGGGTGGGTATTTGGGGCGTGGGGTGGGTATTTGGGGCGTGCGTGGGGTGGGTATTTGGGGCGTGCGTGGGGTGGGTATTTGGGGCGTGCGTGGGGTGGGTATTTGGGGCGTGCGTGGGGTGGGTATTTGGGGCGTGGGGTGGGTATTTGGGGCGTGCGTGGGGTGGGTATTTGGGGCGTGCGTGGGGTGGGTATTTGGGGCGTGCGTGGGGTGGGTATTTGGGGCGTGCGTGGGGTGGGTATTTGGGGCGTGGGGTGGGTATTTGGGGCGTGCGTGGGGTGGGTATTTGGGGCGTGCGTGGGGTGGGTATTTGGGGCGTGCGTGGGGTGGGTATTTGGGGCGTGCGTGGGGTGGGTATTTGGGGCGTGGGGTGGGTATTTGGGGCGTGCGTGGGGTGGGTATTTGGGGCGTGCGTGGGGTGGGTATTTGGGGCGTGCGTGGGGTGGGTATTTGGGCGTGCGTGGGGTGGGTATTTGGGGCGTGGGGTGGGTATTTGGGGCGTGCGTGGGGTGGGTATTTGGGGCGTGCGTGGGGTGGGTATTTGGGGCGTGGGGTGGGTATTTGGGGCGTGCGTGGGGTGGGTATTTGGGGGCGTGGGTGGGTATTTGGGGCGTGCGTGGGGTGGGTATTTGGGGCGTGCGTGGGGTGGGTATTTGGGGCGTGGGTGGGTATTTGGGGCGTGCGTGGGGTGGGTATTTGGGGCGTGCGTGGGGTGGGTATTTGGGGCGTGGGGTGGGTATTTGGGGCGTGCGTGGGGTGGGTATTTGGGGCGTGCGTGGGGTGGGTATTTGGGGCGTGGGGTGGGTATTTGGGGCGTGCGTGGGGTGGGTATTTGGGGCGTGCGTGGGGTGGGTATTTGGGGCGTGCGTGGGGTGGGTATTTGGGGCGTGCGTGGGGTGGGTATTTGGGGCGGTGCGTGGGGTGGGTATTTGGGGCGTGCGTGGGGTGGGTATTTGGGGCGTGCGTGGGGTGGGTATTTGGGGCGTGCGTGGGGTGGGTATTTGGGGCGTGGGGTGGGTATTTGGGGCGTGCGTGGGGTGGGTATTTGGGGCGTGCGTGGGGTGGGTATTTGGGGCGTGCGTGGGGTGGGTATTTGGGGCGTGCGTGGGGTGGGTATTTGGGCGTGCGTGGGGTGGGTATTTTGGGGCGTGCGTGGGGTGGGTATTTGGGGCGTGCGTGGGGTGGGTATTTGGGGCGTGCGTGGGGTGGGTATTTGGGGCGTGCGTGGGGTGGGTATTTGGGGCGTGCGTGGGGTGGGTATTTGGGGCGTGGGGTGGGTATTTGGGGCGTGCGTGGGGTGGGTATTTGGGGCGTGCGTGGGGGTGGGTATTTGGGGCGTGCGTGGGGTGGGTATTTGGGGGCGTGGGGTGGGTATTTGGGCGGCGTGGGGTGGGTATTTGGGGCGTGCGTGGGGTGGGTATTTGGGGCGTGCGTGGGGTGGGTATTTGGGGGTGCGTGGGGTGGGTATTTGGGGCGTGGGGTGGGTATTTGGGGCGTGCGTGGGTGGGTATTTGGGGCGTGCGTGGGGTGGGTATTTGGGCCGTGCGTGGGGTGGGTATTTGGGGCGTGGGGTGGGTATTTGGGGCGTGCGTGGGGTGGGTATTTGGGGCGGCGTGGGGTGGGTATTTGGGGCGTGCGTGGGGTGGGTATTTGGGGCGTGCGTGGGGTGGGTATTTGGGGCGTGCGGGGGTGGGTATTTGGGGCGTGCGTGGGGTGGGTATTTGGGGCGTGCGTGGGGTGGGTATTTGGGGCGTGGGGTGGGTATTTGGGGCGTGCGTGGGGTGGGTATTTGGGGCGTGCGTGGGGTGGGTATTTGGGGCGTGCGTGGGGTGGGTATTTGGGGCGTGCGTGGGGTGGGTATTTGGGGCGTGGGGTGGGTATTTGGGGCGTGCGTGGGGTGGGTATTTGGGGCGTGCGTGGGGTGGGTATTTGGGGCGTGCGTGGGGTGGGTATTTGGGGCGTGCGTGGGGTGGGTATTTGGGGCGTGCGTGGGGTGGGTATTTGGGGCGTGCGTGGGGTGGGTATTTGGGGCGTGGCGTGGTGGGTATTTGGGGCGTGCGTGGGGTGGGTATTTGGGGCGTGCGTGGGGTGGGTATTTGGGGCGTGGGGTGGGTATTTGGGGCGTGCGTGGGGTGGGTATTTGGGGCGTGCGTGGGGTGGGTATTTGGGGCGTGCGTGGGGTGGGTATTTGGGGCGTGCGTGGGGTGGGTATTTGGGGGCGTGCTGGGGTGGGTATTTGGGGCGTGCGTGGGGTGGGTATTTGGGGCGTGCGTGGGGGTGGGTATTTGGGGCGTGCGTGGGGTGGGTATTTGGGGCGTGCGGTGGGTGGGTATTTGGGGCGTGCGTGGGGTGGGTATTTGGGGCGTGCGGGGTGGGTATTTGGGGCGTGCGTGGGGTGGGTATTTGGGGCGTGCGTGGGGTGGGTATTTGGGGGCGTGGGGTGGGTATTTGGGGCGTGCGTGGGGTGGGTATTTGGGGCGTGCGTGGGGTGGGTATTTGGGGCGTGCGTGGGGTGGGTATTTGGGGCGTGCGTGGGTGGGTATTTGGGGCGTGGGGTGGGTATTTGGGGCGTGCGTGGGGTGGGTATTTGGGGCGTGCGTGGGGTGGGTATTTGGGGCGTGCGTGGGGTGGGTATTTGGGGCGTGCGTGGGGTGGGTATTTGGGGCGTGGGGTGGGTATTTGGGGCGTGCGTGGGGTGGGTATTTGGGGCGTGCGTGGGGTGGGTATTTGGGGCGTGCGTGGGGTGGGTATTTGGGGCGTGCGTGGGGTGGGTATTTGGGGCGTGCGTGGGGTGGGTATTTGGGGCGTGGGGTGGGTATTTGGGTGCGTGGGGTGGGTATTTGGGGCGTGCGTGGGGTGGGTATTTGGGGCGTGCGTGGGGTGGGTATTTGGGGCGTGCGTGGGGTGGGTATTTGGGGCGTGGGGTGGGTATTTGGGGCGTGCGTGGGGTGGGTATTTGGGGCGTGCGTGGGGTGGGTATTTGGGGCGTGCGTGGGGTGGGTATTTGGGGCGTGCGTGGGGTGGGTATTTGGGGGTGCGTGGGGTGGGTATTTGGGGCGTGCGTGGGGTGGGTATTTGGGGCGTGCGTGGGGTGGGTATTTGGGGCGTGCGTGGGGTGGGTATTTGGGGCGTGCGTGGGGTGGGTATTTGGGGCGTGCGTGGGGTGGGTATTTGGGGCGTGCGTGGGGTGGGTATTTGGGGCGTGCGTGGGGTGGGTATTTGGGGCGTGCGTGGGGTGGGTATTTGGGGCGTGGGGTGGGTATTTGGGGCGTGCGTGGGGTGGGTATTTGGGGCGTGCGTGGGGTGGGTATTTGGGGCGTGCGTGGGGTGGGTATTTGGGGCGTGCGTGGGGTGGGTATTTGGGGCGTGGGGTGGGTATTTGGGGCGTGCGTGGGGTGGGTATTTGGGGCGTGCGTGGGGTGGGTATTTGGGGCGTGCGTGGGGTGGGTATTTGGGGCGTGGGGTGGGTATTTGGGGCGTGCGTGGGGTGGGTATTTGGGGCGTGCGTGGGGTGGGTATTTGGGGCGTGCGTGGGGTGGGTATTTGGGGCGTGCGTGGGTGGGTATTTGGGGCGTGGGGTGGGTATTTGGGGCGTGCGTGGGGTGGGTATTTGGGGCGTGCGTGGGGTGGGTATTTGGGGCGTGCGTGGGGTGGGTATTTGGGGCGGGTGGGTTTTGGGGGTGCGTGGGGTGGGTATTTGGGGCGTGCGTGGGGTGGGTATTTGGGGCGTGCGTGGGTGGGTATTTGGGGCGTGGGGTGGTATTTGGGGCGTGCGTGGGGTGGGTATTTGGGGCGTGCGTGGGGTGGGTATTTGGGGCGTGCGTGGGGTGGGTATTTGGGGCGTGCGTGGGGTGGGTATTTGGGGCGTGGGTGGGTATTTGGGGCGTGCGTGGGGTGGGTATTTGGGGCGTGCGTGGGGTGGGTATTTGGGGCGTGCGTGGGGTGGGTATTTGGGGCGTGGGGTGGGTATTTGGGGCGTGCGTGGGGTGGGTATTTGGGGCGTGCGTGGGGTGGGTATTTGGGGCGTGCGTGGGGTGGGTATTTGGGGGTGCGTGGGGTGGGTATTTGGGGCGTGCGTGGGGTGGGTATTTGGGCGTGCGTGGGGTGGGTATTTGGGGCGTGGTGGGGTGGGTATTTGGGGCGTGCGTGGGGTGGGTATTTGGGGCGTTGGGGTGGGTATTTGGGGCGTGCGTGGGGTGGGTATTTGGGGCGTGCGTGGGGTGGGTATTTGGGGCGTTGGGGTGGGTATTTGGGGCGTGCTGGGGTGGGTATTTGGGGCGTGCGTGGGGTGGGTATTTGGGGCGTGCGTGGGGTGGGTATTTGGGGCGTGCGTGGGTGGGTATTTGGGGCGTGCGTGGGGTGGGTATTTGGGGCGTGCGTGGGGTGGGTATTTGGGGCGTGCGTGGGGTGGGTATTTGGGGCGTGCGTGGGGTGGGTATTTGGGGCGTGGGGTGGGTATTTGGGGCGTGCGTGGGGTGGGTATTTGGGGCGTGCGTGGGGTGGGTATTTGGGGCGTGCGTGGGTGGGTATTTGGGGCGTGCGTGGGGTGGGTATTTGGGGCGTGCGTGGGGTGGGTATTTGGGGCCGTGGGGTGGGTATTTGGGGCGTGCGTGGGGTGGGTATTGGGCTGTGCGTTGGGGTGGGTATTTGGGGCGTGCGTGGGGTGGGTATTTGGGGCGTGCGTGGGGTGGGTATTTGGGGCGTGCGTGGGGTGGGTATTTGGGGCGTGCGTGGGGTGGGTATTTGGGGCGTGCGTGGGGTGGGTATTTGGGGCGTGCGTGGGGTGGGTATTTGGGGCGTGCGTGGGGTGGGTATTTGGGGCGTGCGTGGGGTGGGTATTTGGGGCGTGCGTGGGGTGGGTATTTGGGGCGTGCGTGGGGTGGGTATTTGGGGCGTGCGTGGGGTGGGTATTTGGGGCGTGCGTGGGGTGGGTATTTGGGGCGTGCGTGGGGTGGGTATTTGGGGCGTGCGTGGGGTGGGTATTTGGGGCGTGCGTGGGGTGGGTATTTGGGGCGTGCGTGGGGTGGGTATTTGGGGCGTGCGTGGGGTGGGTATTTGGGGCGTGCGTGGGGTGGGTATTTGGGGCGTGCGTGGGGTGGGTATTTGGGGCGTGCGTGGGGTGGGTATTTGGGGCGTGCGTGGGGTGGGTATTTGGGGCGTGGGGTGGGTATTTGGGGCGTGCGTGGGGTGGGTATTTGGGGCGTGCGTGGGGTGGGTATTTGGGTGCGTGGGGTGGGTATTTGGGGCGTGCGTGGGGTGGGTATTTGGGGCGTGCGTGGGGTGGGTATTTGGGGCGTGCGTGGGGTGGGTATTTGGGGCGTGCGTGGGGTGGGTATTTGGGGCGTGCGTGGGGTGGGTATTTGGGGCGTGCGTGGGGTGGGTATTTGGGGCGTGCGTGGGTGGGTATTTGGGGCGTGCGTGGGGTGGGTATTTGGGGCGTGCGTGGGGTGGGTATTTGGGGCGTGCGTGGGGTGGGTATTTGGGGCGTGCGTGGGGTGGGTATTTGGGGCGTGCGTGGGGTGGGTATTTGGGGCGTGCGTGGGGTGGGTATTTGGGGCGTGCGTGGGGTGGGTATTTGGGGCGTGCGTGGGGTGGGTATTTGGGGTGCGTGGGGTGGGTATTTGGGGCGTGCGTGGGGTGGGTATTTGGGGCGTGGGGGGGTGGGTATTTGGGGCGTGCGTGGGGTGGGTATTTGGGCGTGCGTGGGGTGGGTATTTGGGGCGTGGTGGGTGGGTATTTGGGGCGTGCGTGGGGTGTGTATTTGGGGCGTGCGTGGGGTGGGTATTTGGGGCGTGCGTGGGGTGGGTATTTGGGGCGTGGGGTGGGTATTTGGGGCTGGTGGGTGGGTATTTGGGGCGTGCGTGGGGTGGGTATTTGGGGCGTGCGTGGGGTGAGTATTTGGGGCGTGCGTGGGGTGGGTATTTGGGGTGTGCGTAGGGGTGGGTATTGGGGCGTGCGTGGGGGGTGGGTATTTGGGGCGTGCGTGGGGTGGGTATTTGGGGC
>NW_028155839.1:0-2500 GCF_963454915.1 Gymnoscopelus microlampas | reverse complement strand
TCCCGGGGGTCGCCGTGCCTAGCGACCCCCGGCAGGCCCTCCGTGCGGGCCTGCGTTCCGTCCCCAGCGTCCGCACGCTGGTCCATAAACTCGTTCTGGGAAAAGTTGCCGAGACTACCGGGAGAGAATTTCAAAGGAGGGGGCCATGGCGGAGCCCAGGACCTCCTGGGCTCCAGAGACCTCCAGGGCGCCCGGCCGAGGCGGCGCGCCCGACCCGAGGCCTCTCTCTCGGCCCGGCCTCGGCGCCCGCGCGCCGGTTCCATACACTCGAGCTGGCACGAGTTGCCGGTCTGCCCGGGAGAGAATTTCAAAGGAGGGGGCCACGGAGTAGCCCATCTTCTCCCGGGCTCGCGGAGGAGCTCCAGGGCGCACGGCCGCCCGGCCGTGCCCGACCGGAGGCCTCTCTCTTCCCATACACCCGATGGCCACTGTGGCGTCCAATTTCCTGGTTCTTTCCCCCCTATCGGGGAGGGGGAAAGGGACCCATGGCCACCACCACCGGCGCCCGGCTCGGCCCGCCCGGGCGGCCCCGAGACGGAGCCTCGCCGTCGGCCCCAGCCTCGGCGTCCGCGCGCCGGTTCCATACACTCGTTCTGGGATAAGTTGCCGAGACTACCGGGAGAGAATTTCAAAGGAGGGGGCCACGGAGAAGCCCAGCTTCTGCCAGGCTCGCGGAGGAGCTCCAGGGCGCACGACCGCCCGGCCGTGCCCGATCCGGAGGCCTCTCTCTTCCCATACACCCGATGGCCAGCGTGGCCTCCAATTTCCTGGTTCTTTCCCCCCTATCGGGGAGGGGGAAAGGGACCCATGGCCACCACCACCGGCGCCCGGCTCGGCCCGCCCGAGCGGCCCCGGGACGGAGCCTCGTGCCGGGCCTCGCCGCGGCCGAGCTCCATAGGGACCCTCTGGAGCGAGTGGCCGTCTCTACCGAGAGACTTTTTCAAAGGAGGGAGGCAAGGGCGAGCCGGGCGCCTCCAGGGCCCCGGGGTGGGGACGGGGAGGTACCACGCGGAGATCCAGGACAAAGGGGCGCCTCGCGGCGCCCACACTGCCCCGGGACCATGCCCCGTTCTCGGGCAGGGTCCCTAGCTATCCGCTGGCAAAAGTGGCCGAGACTCCCGGGAGAGAATTTCAAAGGAGGGAGCCATGGCGGAGCCCAGAGCTCCTTGGGAGCTCTGGACTCTGAAGAAATCCCGGCTTTTTCCGAAAGCTCCAGGATTTGGGGGGTCTGCGAGGCGCGGGGCGCCCCCGAAAATGGTGCACCAAGTCCGGCCATGCTCCCTAGCTACCCGATGGCAAAAGTGGCCGAGACTACCGGGAGAGAAATTTCACGCATGGGAGGGGCCGGCAGCCCAGGGCTCCCTGGGAGCTCTGGACTTAGAAGAAATCC
Source organism: Gymnoscopelus microlampas (assembly GCF_963454915.1). Lineage (NCBI taxonomy): Eukaryota > Metazoa > Chordata > Actinopteri > Myctophiformes > Myctophidae > Gymnoscopelus > Gymnoscopelus microlampas. The sequence continues at coordinate 1,110 of NW_028155839.1, read as the reverse complement.
CGGCTTTTTCCGAAAGCTCCAGGATTTGGGGGGTGTGCGAGGCGCGGGGCGCCCCCGAAAATGGTGCACCATGTCCGGCCATGCTCCCTAGCTACCCGATGGCAAAAGTGGCCGAGACTACCGGGAGAGAAATTTCACGCATGGGAGGGGCCGGCAGCCCAGGGCTCCCTGGGAGCTCTGGACTCTGAAGAAATCCCGGCTTTTTCCGAAAGCTCCAGGATTTGGGGGGTGTGCGAGGCGCGGGGCGCCCCCGAAAATGGTGCACCATGTCCGGCCATGCTCCCTAGCTACCCGATGGCAAAAGTGGCCGAGACTACCGGGAGAGAAATTTCACGCACGGGAGGGGCCGGCAGCCCAGGGCTCCCTGGGAGCTCTGGACTTAGAAGAAATCCCGGCTTTTTCCGAAAGCTCCAGGATTTGGGGGGTGTGCGAGGCGCGGGGCGCCCCCGAAAATGGTGCACCATGTCCGGCCATGCTCCCTAGCTACCCGATGGCAAAAGTGGCCGGGACTCCCGGGAGAGAAATTTCACCCATGGGAGGGGCAGAGAGCCCAGAGCTCCCTGGGAGCTCTGGACTTAGAAGAAATCCCGGCTTTTTCCGAAAGCTCCAGGATTTCGGGCCCTGCGAGGCGCGGGGCGCCCCCGAAAATGGTGCACCATGTCCGGCCATGGTCCCTAGCTACCCGATGGCACAAGTTGCCACTTTCCCCCCATGCGAAATTTCACGCATGGGAGGGGCCGGCAGCCCAGGGCTCCCTGGGAGCTCTGGACTCTGAAGAAATGCCAGCTTTTCGGGGGTTTTTCGGCCGCCGTTTGCCCCGGCGGCGGCGCCCGGGGCCGGGGAGGGCACCGCCGCGTGCGCAGCGCCGGCCCGGATCCAACGAGCCCTCCGCCGGCCCCGGGCGACCCAGGGCCCGGGCGGTACCGCCGCTTTTAGCCCCAAAAAGAGCCGATCGACAAGCTCGGGGCGCCCGAAAAAGGTTGAGGTTTTCGGCCGGGGGTCCTCCAGGGGGTCCCCGGGGACCCCTGGAGCCCATGCCAGCACTCGCCGACATTTTCCGTTTTTTTGGAGAACCATGACTCGGGGCCCCTCCGGACCCCTCGCCTGCCC
>NW_028155840.1:0-26178 GCF_963454915.1 Gymnoscopelus microlampas | reverse complement strand
ACTATTTGTAAAAGCAGCATAGACTCACCATCTGGAGGATGACTCTTACTGTGTCTCCTCTTCCTCACTGGTAGAGAGGAGTCTTCATCTGTGGTCTCTCCACCCACTGCAACACAACACACACATCAATCAATGAAACAGTCCAGGTGGATTAAATACAGAGAGTGAAAGAGCTTTAGTCATGTTCTATAGCCACAACATCTGCACATACACCATGTGGTCAGGGTTGGGAGGGTTACTTTTAAAAAGGCATCCCCTTCAGTTACAAATTACTTGCTAACATTTGCACAACATTTTTTTTAACTTGAAGGTTAAGGATGATTTAATTTTAATATAGTACAAGAATAGTGTAACTATCTGTGAAATATAACCCATTTATTTCATAAAATGTGTATTGGGAAATTACCAATATTTGTACAAAGTCATAGCCTATATTGGTCTCAATATTTGTCACGTTCAGCCCTGGACTTCACTGACTGTAGGGGTCACATTAATCACATTAGAATCACAGACTAGAGATTGTATGTAATTTCCCCACAAATGAAATGTGATTGAACTTGCACTATTAATGACTTTAGTTGATTTTTCACTATTTAAAATATAGTATTTCTTAATTATTCATAATTATAGCTTGTAGATTGGCTTTTTTATATTTTTAAGCCTATCTGTATGGTTCCTATATATGGTTCTGTATCAGTGTATGAGTCAGTTTGAGCAGGTTTCATTCTAATTGGCTACCTGTTGTGTGCAGCAGAGCAACAGGTGAAGGCAATTCACCTGTTGTTTTTGGAGCTCCGCACCAAAAAACGGCTCAAATGTCACATTCTTTCTGCTGAAATAAACTTCCCATTTGGATCATTGTTGACACACGAAGAGAACATGGATATTGTTTGCAAAAGGATTATATGTATTGTCCATCAGAGCGCTGAGATCACAGCTTCTCTCTACTTTTGTATGATATTGATAGCCTACACTTTGAATCTGTTTGCAGAACCACCTGATTCGGATGCTATCAATGCATTGAATGGGACATTATCACCTTTTATTAGACCATTGAATGGGCGAAGTAGGCGACCTACTTACCTACCCGCGATTTATCAGACAATTCATTGGGTGTTATCAATACTGACCTACCAACGGAGATGACTTAAATAGTTCAGTTTCGGTTTTGGTTTTGGTTGTTTTGGTTTCGGACCATGACGGAGGCGCGCAGTCTCAGGCGAACTGAGCGGTGCGACGTTCACCTGAGCCTACTCAGCGCCGTTGGAGTTATGTACCGATAGGCACAGAATCGTAAATATTGTTGTGGGGACTGCTCCGCCTCCAAGTAGGTCAGATAGCTCCTGATTACGTCCAATGAATGGTCTGACAAATCGTGGGTAGGTCCGTGTATCGCCTACTCGTCGCCTACTCGCCCATTCAATGGTCAGATAAAACGTGATAATCTCCCATTCAATGCATTGATAGCATTCGAAGCCGGTCGCAGAACTTGCATTGCTGCTGGATATTAGGAGATGCTATGGTGTGGTTCTGACATCAAATAGAAATACTTGCACTGTTTGACCATTCACAATTAGGCTACCTTATTTTCTTTTGTGTTAAGCTTTACAATGTTCATGTGTTTTTACACCCTTGACAGTCTATGCTATAGGTGAGGTCCATGGACAGCAAATGGTTGAGATTATACTACAATGTGGTGTCTGCAGACACCACATTACAGTACAGGCTACACTCAATACTATAATACTCATAATCTAACAACCTTCTTCCAGAAAACTGAAGGATTTGTGAGGATATCTTTACTGTAGTTTTACTCTATCTTGCGTCAGTTATTTCTGTACATTCCTGTTATACTCTGACAACCTCAAATTCTAATACATTCACTCAACAAAGCTTCGATAAGTCTTTTTTGTTTACTTTTTTATTCTGCTTGGGTTTATTAGATATTAAACCTGGCAACGAACATCACGTCAATTTCAAGACCTTTATCATCACATAATACAGCAGGTATAGCGATGTATATCCTTTCATTATCTCCTCAAACAGAGCGTCTATTTTTCTTTTCTAACACATTAGCAGTCAGTGGGCTTGTCCGCACATAAAGTTCACCCCAAAAGTTTCCCGCGAAAATGACGTCATCCGGCCGGAAAACGAAAACGGAAATGCACCGGTTTCATGTTTGGCCAGGAACTACCGCACCAGTTTCCTTTTTGGCCAGGAACTACCGCGCTAATAACAAAAATCACACCCTGTGTGAAGGAAGCGGTGCCTTTGGGGCGGGCCTTAACTCATTTCAGTTCGTCCCTATTGGTGGTCTGAGTCCACTTACCAAATTTGTACTTGGTAGCATGCTGCAAACTGGAATGATGGCTGTTTAAAGCCCAGCCAATGGGCAGACAGAGGGGGCGGGGCTTAATTAATGACAGTTAGTCCCTATTGCTGGCTTTAGTCCATGTACAAAATTTGTACTCCATAGCATGTTGCGAACTTGAGTTATGGCTGTTTGAAGGCCAGCCAATGGGAAGACAGAGGGGGCGGGGCTTCAGCCATTCATGCTGGTCCCTATTGGTGGTCTAAGTCCACATACCAAATGTGGACTTGGTGGCATGCTGCAAACTGGAGTTATAGCTGTTTAAAATCCCGTGCTCATCCCGTGCTCATACGGGCGCTGGGGGTCCCTGGACCCCTCTTTGATAACGTCATCAATTCATGCTCGTCCCTATTGGTGGTCTAAGTCCACATACCAAATTTGGACTTGGTGGCATGCTGCAAACTGAAGTTATAGCTGTTTGCTTCTTTGCCGTGCTCATCCCGTGCTCAAACAAACGGCCCGTGCTCAAACAAACGGACACGCAGACAGAGTCAAACGTAGAGCGGTTGGCACCGCTAAAAAGGAATCTCACGCTGTTTTTAAGACATTATAGGATTTGAAGATGGAAAAACAACAGCAAAAGAAAACACAGCTCACGCCGGTAACTAAAGCTCCACTGGCTAAGAGAAACGATCCGCAGATAGTATAAAACAATTAAAAGAACGCTTTTTGAAACGCTTCCGTCTTCCGGTGAAAACAAATGGAATTCTGGGTAATGCAGGACTACGCTAAATACTGTAGTGATGGTAGTGACCAGCAACCACCAATCGTTATTTGTGGACCTGCCTTGTATTACTTTAAATGTTTTGAGATTAACACACGTATAATGTTCTTTTGAAAAAGCAGCATATACTCACTATCTGGAGGTCGATCCTTACTGAGTCTCCTCTTCCTCACAGAGGAGTCTTCATCTCTGGTCTCTCCACCCACTGCAACACAGCACAGACATCAATCAAACAGTCCAGGTGGTTTGGAAACCAAAGAGAGTGAAAAAGCTTTAGCCTATACTATAGCCACAAAATCTGTATTTCTTAAGCATTTTATGAACATTTGAATGTCATGACTAATGTGGTGTATGCTCTAATCTGTGATGTTATGAAGACATGCTATGGGTTGGTTCTGACATCAAATAGAAAGACTTGCACTGTTTGACCATTCACAATTACCTTATTTTATTTTGTGTTACGCTTTACTGATACTGTTCAATTTCTTGTCAATAGAACTAGTACAAGGATAGAGAGTTTCATTTATAACGCATTTTAAAGGCAGGCTATGAAACTGAATGCATGACCGTAATGAATAGTGTAACATCATGAAGTTAAACAGAAATGTAATATTTCATATTGGACTCACAGTCTGGACGAAGCCATCCCATACTTTTTGTCCTCCTCAGTGGAAGATTGGAGTCTGTGTTCTCTCCATCGTCTGCAACATAACATAAATAGTCAATGTATTGACAATGGTAAGAAAAAAAGAATGGGTTTACTGGGCCATTAAATGACACTGGATGTATTTTACAGTACTTTTGCACTTTTGATTACTAACTTTCTGGAGGAATGTTGAAGCTCCATCTCCTGATTGGTAGCTTGGGGCCTGTTGTAGAGGTAAACTCACTCTCTATAAGACAAGACAACTATTTATCAACTTACTAATGTTGACGACACACATAAAGGAAATATATTTCAGATTACTGACCAGTCTTTTTGTCTGACTCAGTCCTCAGTTTCTCTAATTCAGTCAGATCATGATGACAGATCTGCTGAGCTGCAATGACAGGTTGAAGACATACAGTATTTATGTTTCGATGAACCACTGAAAAAATAATCTAGAGAGAGATGATGTTTTTTATTTTTTTTATAATCCAATTAAGGACATATATTTAATCTTACTGACCAGTCTTTTGGTCTGATTCAGTCCTCAGTTTCTCTAATTCAGTCTTCAGATCACAGATCTGCTGCACTGCAATGACAGGTTGAAGATATACTTATTATATTGTATACTATTCATTATTTAATGAACCACTGACAAAAATAATCAAGAGAGATGAGTTTCTTTTTTAATAATCCAATTCTCACCAAGCTGCTTGTTTTCAGTGATGACATCATCCCATTCCTTTTTCCTCATCTTCAGCTCTTCAACTTTCTGATTCAGTTGCTGGTCTTTTTCTGTCAGTAGGACCTGCTTATCCAGGGTCATGCACAGGAGCAGTTGTCTCTGATCCAGGTTCATAGCCAGGAATAGTTGTCTCTCATCCAGGGTCATACCAAGGAACAGTTGTCGCTGATCCATGGTCATACCCAGAAGTAGTTGTCTCTGATCCATGGTCATACCCAGGAACCGCTGTCTCTCATCCAGGGTCATACCCAGGAACCGCTGTCTCTCATCCAGGGTCATACCCAGGAACAGTTGTCTCTGATCCGGGGTCATATCCTCGGTCATATCCAGTTGTGTCGCTTTTATAAAACACAACAAATGTTTAGATGAACCACAGATATTTTAACATATTGGCCCTCATTCATCCAAGTGCTGTAGACCAAATAATGGGCGTACGCCGAGATCACCGCAATTGTTGGCATTTATCAATCTCAGGGCGTGTAGGTTTTGGCTACACCAGTTTGTTCCACCGTAGACATGCAGAGCAGCATTGTCTGACTGTTTGACAGGCAACTGGACACATGCATCCACTCCTAAATGTGTATCTAACACACTAATAAATAATCCCTGTGAAAATATAACATTTTATACGGGCATACATCATGGACATGCACGCCTATTCCAAATGACAATTACAAGCAATTAAAATCTAACATAGCCTATTTGCAATGTTACAAGCTTAATCAATCACTCATTTAAACAAACTGCTTTAACTGTGTGTGTGTGTGTGTGTGTGTGTGTGTGTGTGTGTGTGTGTGTGTGTGTGTGTGTGTGTGTGTGTGTGTGTGTGTGTGTGTGTGTGTGTGTGTGTGTGTGTGTGTGTGTGTGTGTGTGTGTGTGTGTGTGTGTACACACACTGGTATTTACTTGTGAGGACCATTTTCCAGGTTCTCACAAGAGACATTATTAATTGTAATAGGCGTACAATTAGGAACATATTTAGGTTGGGTTTAAGGTTAGGATTAGGCATTAAGAGATTTAAACTTAATCGCAAGCCGGTGTTGAGCACTGAAAATATCAGATCTACAAGCTCAAGACGTGTCTGTAGATCTGATATTTTTGGCTTTGCGGTTAAAAATGCAAACAAAGAAAATGGCATTCGTAAAATCACTGTCCTAAAACCTTTATTGTCCTCACAAGTATAGTAATACAAACGTGTGTGTGTGTGTGTGTGTGTGTGTGTGTGTGTGTGTGTGTGTGTGTGTGTGTGTGTGTGTGTGTTTCACAATTGTTTCATTGATAAATGTACTGTATAACAAAGTTTAAGGTATAGTGTTCGTTGAGTCTGTTTGTTATCCTACTTACCAAGCACATGAGCTGAATTATTTCTTCTATTCTTCTGTTCTGCTGTCTCATTACTGAGATAAGCTTCAGCTTTTTTAGCTTCAGCTTCAGTTGTACCTACATAAAGAGAGTTCAACTGTGTTTTAATAACAACTCTTCATCATGTTATACTGACTGGATAATACATTTCACATTAAATCAACTTCAGTCTTGAATACATGTAGCTTACATGAAGAAGAAAAGGCATGCAAGAATCTGAAACACATCAGATAAAAACAGACTTTGTATACCGTGTAAATATTATATTATAGTATTATATACATTATTATTGTGTAAAATATAAGCTGAATTACTGATTTGTGTGAATAGTTATATCACTCTTCTCCCATGGGTCCTGGGTTGAGAGTTCAAGATACATCAACTAAATAGATAATACTATATTAGTATTGCACAGCTAAGTGTAGAACGCTCACTCCTAGCGGATACTAGTAGCTTCGACCGCTACCAATAGCACGGCTAACTTAGCTAGCCTAGCCACGTAGCACTCTTAGCCTTGAGCTAACAGTGACTCCGAGCTTCGCAGGTGCTAAACTAGCCGTTAAGTATAAAATACATGGTTGTTTGTTAGTATTCCAGAGCTAAGCTTAGGAACGTTCGCTCCCAGCGAATACTAATAACTTCGACTGCTACCGTTAGCACTTCTAACTCAGCTAGCCTGGCCACATAGCAATTTTTAGCCTCGAGCTAACGGTGACTCCGAGCTAAGCTGCTGCTCAGCTAGCCTAGCCAGGTAGCACTCTTAGCCTTGAGTTAACAGTGACTCCGAGCTTCGCAGCTGCTACCTAGCCACGTAGCACTTATTAGCCTAGAACTAATAGAGACTCCTCGTGTTGCGGCTATTTTTGGCTAAGCTACCAAAGCTAGCGGAAAACAGAGCCGCGAAGAGCATGGCCTCCGGGACAAGACGCTGAACTGGATCCAGCGCTAACACCACCTCGCAGGAGAACCGCGAGTGGTGTGATCGGCACCGCGCTTCGTGCACTGTTAAGTTAGCTACAAGCTAAACACCAAGTGGAAACTAAACACGGGTCTGCATAGTCTGCTAGCCGTGTTTTCTCTGATTCGACGGGCCCTTGCTATATCACGCTTTGTATGCACGTTACAAGCACGGCCCCCACAGCTCCAGGATGAGAGACCTCGGCCCTGTGGGACAGGCGACCGTTAGCTGCGAGCTAACACCGGACAAACACACCAGCGAGTGTGTTTCCCCCTCCGGGGTGGCCTCTTAGCCACAAGCTAACACTGAGCAAACACGCCAGTGTTGTCCGCTCGTAGTGTGTTTTGTCTCAAGGACAGCTCTGCGTGCCACCAACTAGCATCATATTCTACCAGTCAGCATAGCGTGCTGCCACTGTTGAGCCTATTAGGCTCCCACTGGCGACACGTTACATGCTGTATGCTAACAACAGGTAAAACAAGGTGTATGTAGACAGATCAAAGTCTTCAAGGAAGTCAGATCAGTTGTTTGTGTCATGGGCACCACGCATGCATGGCAAACCTGCCTCGAAACGATCGCTTTCCCACTGGGTTGTGGAGGCCATTCAATTGGCCTACTCCAGTAGTGGAAGGCTGCCCCCAGTAGGTTTGAGGGCACGCTCCACGAGGGGAATGGCAGCATCATGGGCTTTCTTTAGAGGTGTCTCTATTCAAGATATCTGTGATGCAGCCAGCTGGGCTTCGCCCTTAACCTTTGCCAGGTCCTACAGCTTGGACGTAACTGCGCCCCCAGTGGTGCATTATGGAAGCGAATAGATGCCATAATTCAAATAAAATGGCAACTTCTAACATTCTATTGAAATGAAAGAAATGCTTTTTAATCTTCAGGATGTCAAGGGATACATACGGTCCTAAGTGTCACTTCCAGGCATTAGGCAATACCTTAGGCTGGTATATCAAACTTCAGGATAACAATCAGGGAGTTTATCAAATATCTCCCTTAGCGAGACTTCGAAGCTGAGTATTGAATATAGAACTATAAGTTACTACCGTAACCCCGGTTCTATGAAATACGAAGCGAGACGTCTCGCCAAGACACCCTTCTTGTTTAAGGCAAAGAAGAGAAGAGAAAGTGTTATTCTGAAAGTATGGTTTTGGATACGCCCTTGACTTATACACTGCGGAGGGCGGGACCTCCGGTCAGGAGGGAGAATCAAAGTCCAGCCGATGACTTGTCTGGAAGTGCATCAAGAAATGCTTCCGTGTTCACGCCTAGAGGGCGCACCCATAGCGAGACTTCTCGCTTCGTATTTCATAGAAACGGGATTACGGTAGTAACCTATAGTTCCTGTCGTTCAGGCCACCTTTAGAATGTATACAAAACTTTGGAAATCACCCTTCATAATAATCCTTTGTTTCCTCTCTTACAACATGATGCCTGGCTCCAAAAAGGTATCTGAAAAGTTCAGCATTTTTTTATAAATGGATATTTCACCTCTTTTCAACAACTAGCTTTTCTCATAAATGGATATTTCACCTCTTTTCAACAACTAGCTTTTCTCAGTTTACCCAACAACATAACTGGAACTGCTCATTGATATGAGACCTGTTATAGAGCACTCTCAAGTCTGACGTCACTGCCGCTAGTGGGCGCTGTCCCCCTGGTTCGTGGCTTTATTTTTTGTGTTGAAATCCCCATTGGGATTAGATCACCTCATATAAGAACTGTGTTCCAAACATAAACACGCCACCCCGGCATTTCTGTCAGGGGGGTAGCTCTGCATCGTTTATGATATTCATTCAAATTTGATACAGCCTGTTTTCTGATTCTGCCTTAAAAGAGACTATGCACCCTGTCTGTCTGTCCGTGTGTCCGTTTGTCCATCTGTCTGCGAGCAGCTAATATCCGGCACTGTTGGCCCCAGTCACTGCAAAAATGTGCACAGGCCAATTTGTAAAAAACTCATTTTTGGATATTACTCCAAACATCACACAAATCAGTACACAGTATCTCTATGGTCATGTGATCAACACGGATCTGTCCGATTTCCCATATACTATCGTGATTGGCTAACATTGGCTTCCAAAGTTTGCAGGAGAGGTCCGTTTTGAACAAAATGCCTCAAATCATGAACGCAGCATGCAATTTCCATGACATTTTGCACGCACATTCCCACTATAGGCAGAGGAAGAAATGCCACCCTTTTCAAATTGGCCTGTTATAGCGTCACCAGCAGGTCTAATTTAGCAAAACACAGTTTCCTGTGTGAGGAGAAAAGTGGTCCAAGTACAGAGTTAACTCAGGTCTGTTTCACTAAGTAAAGAGGGTTTAATTGGTTAAGACTCCTTCAGTTTGTATTCTGCTATGGTGAAAACTTGATGTCAATCTGAAAACATATTGGAGGCCATGAAGTAGAATTGATTTGATACTCACCCCAATCTAGTTCACGTTACATTACATTACATTACATTACGGTCATTTAGCAGACGCTTTTATCCAAAGCGACTTACAATAAGTGTATTCAACATAGATAAGTGTATTCAACATAGTTCACATTCACATTCATCATCATGAAAAGAGAAAACACATGGTTCAAATGGTTAGAAAACTGATACTTCACAAACAGAAAGATTACTAAATATGGAATGCAATAATAGAATGGGTTAAATTAATCGACTATCTCAATTATTTTACAAAGTAATAGCTTGCTTCATTAATCATAATGGCCTAACCCCTCTTGGACCAGGCGCCATGCAGCAGTCTGCATGGCGGAGAAATACAATAATTTGACATGCACATGTTTGAGGACTGTTTAAACAATAAAAATTGTTAAATAAAATAAAAATCATCTACACTTTAAAAACAAGCCCCAAAAAAATATTTTTAAACAATTTCTACAAGCAACTTTACAGGAAAAACAAGCCCAAAGTTGCTTATATTAAGCGAACATAGCAACCCAAGTCGAACCACGGTGCACTGGTGTATGTAAATAAAGGAAGTAGAACGGAGGTGGTTCTACGCATGCGTGACTATATGACAGCGAGTCACACCGACTCGCGCCACCTGGAATGCATACTACAGCGTTTTAAATCACTGTTTGCGTCTCCGTGTAAATGCAAAATTAAAAGTGAGAACTGTTCTATTAAACATAAAGGCCAAATTGTCAAATATTACCAAAGAAAGAGGCAAACATTGTGAAAATAGCCGATCTACATGTAGATAAGCTATATTCACAATATTTATCTGTTGAACCGAGTCAATTAAAATGTAATGCCTCAACTCCTACAATTCCAAGAGCTTTTCAGGGTGGGGGGGGTCCCCAGTTCAAACATGATTATTTTGGGGGGTCACAGCCTGAAAAGTTGAGAACTACTGTTTTACAGTATATATGCAGTAAGGTCTGCTACTGTTTCTGTTCATCTTAGATATATTGTTTATCTGTAACATTTACAAACAGGTAAACTCTTCAACACATTAACACATAGACAAAACATGTAGATAAAATATGTGAAGTGATTAAATGTCAGCTTAACCACTTGAACCCCAGCATCCCTAATCTGAGGGGAAAGTTTGGCAAAAAAATAGCTGATCGACAAGCTCACAACGCATTGTGTTGAGTCTACACTCATCGCGATGCGTTGTGAGCTTGTAGATCGAGATGAGTGTAGATTGTGGAAAATGAGTGTACCTAGTACAGTTTATCAATCAATCAGTCAGTATAGAGGGTTTAAAATATCAATAAAGTAATAGTTTTCTACGGTATGTATAAGTAATGTTATACGGTATGTGTAAGTAAAACCTTCCTCTGTTAAGATGATAAAAAGTCTATGATTGTGAGTCAGATCATTATTGTTAATGTTTTGATTTTGTCTCAGACAAAAACATAATATTAAAAATAAGTGAAATATAAAGTGTGGACAGTGAGAGTGGTTACACTTCAAACCGTTTTTCAGTTTACCAGCAACATGACTGGAGCTGCTCATTGATATGAGACTGACTGTCAGTCACTATGATAGAGTCCAATACTGCAATAGTTGTTGGATCATTTACTTTTTACATAAATAATAATGTGAACATTACTTAAGTTGTATTAAAACTGTAAACATTAGTACAAGAGGTGATTTGGGAAGCTCATAACCTTAATAATAACTCTTGGGATTTGACAGAAAAGGTCATATTTGTATTCATATAAGCAAATTACACAATCCTTGTAATAAAATGTTAGACTTGAAACATCAAGCAATGTAAACTACAATGATCATTCACTGTGAAGACTTATTAGATCTATGATTGTTCTATGATTGTGAGAATGTGATATTAATCTGAAAACAAATCAGAGACCATGAAGTAGAATATGTTTGATACTCACCACGCTCTTCATATTCATAATGCATAAAAAGAAAAAGAAAAACACATTTGTTTAGAAAACTGATATTTTATACATAAAGATGACCAAGTGTTTTCTTATGAATTGTTAAATAACCTGGAATAAGACATTTAATTATTAAATAAATGAGTCTGTGAGGTTGTACATCGGCTATTTTTAATGAAGATAGTTGGTATAGAGGGGAAAAGTGGTCCAAGTACAGAGTTAGGTCTGTTAAAAGTAAAGAGGGTTTAATTGGTTAAGACTCCTTCAGTTTGTATTCTGCTATGGTGAAAACTTGATGTCAATCTGAAAACATATTGGAGGCCATGAAGTAGAATTGATTTAATACTCACTGTTTGCTAATTCACGTTCACATTCATCATTCGATCATGAAAAGAGAAAACACATGGTTCTAATGGTTAGAAAACTGATACTTCACATCAGAAAGATTACTAATAATTAGTGAATTGTTAAGGAACCTGCAATATGGAATGCAATAATTGAGTAGGTTAAATTAATCGACTTTCTCAATTATCAAAAAGGTTTATAGTAAAATTATCAGTTTCATAGTATAAAGAAAAGAAAAGTGTTCAGTACTTGAATTAATCTATTGTCTGATGTCAAGATTATTTGCTATTCATGTCAAATGTCCATGCCATTTATTATTAACCAGCCTTGTGGACAGCAATCAATCAATCAATCAATCAATATTTTAATGTATGCACAAAACGTTCACACTACTCAGGAATCGAGTCTATCCTCCATAATAATCTTCTGATTCATTCATGTAATCTTCCTCAGTATGCCATCATTTATATCTGGTATTAAAGGGCAAGACCACTTTTGGAGGTTTGGGTTGTGTAGTTACCTTGCCATGATTCAACTTCAAAGGTGGACAAGAAATCTGAAATAATAGCTCCATTGATTAGAAATTGAGAATTCAAAATATGCTCCTCATTGACTTACATTGTACAGTAAAACAGCTCTCAAAGTCACTCTTTTAGCACATAAACAAACTCAAACAAAGTTGATTCAGACAATATAGAACATCACAAAACCCAATAATGTTTTTTTTTTAAATAAAAATGTTAACTTCCTGTTGATTTAGCTATTTTTATTAAGAAGAAAACCCGGACTGGATCCACGGATCTGGATCTTCAAATGGTAAAATCAGCAGGAAGTTGACATTTTTATTAAAAAAAACGTACATTGCAAGTCAATGATGATCATACTTCTAGTGAGTGATGTGAGTGGGACGTAATGAGTCCAATAAAATAATATAACTGGTTATAAACACATTGGTGGTAGTTGTATTTGGTCTCCCTGCTCTTCTGCTGAGAAATGGTCTAAACTACTGGTAGACAAGTGGTACTGCATGAAGGTCAAAATTCTATTTCTCTCCTGTGTAAGAAGAATTAGCTCTGTGGTAAAAATGTCAGCACTTGCCCAGGTGACCTGGGTTTGAATCTCCGGTAAGAAATGAAAGTTACAGAGTGCAGCTTTAATGTATCCTCCTAATATGATTGGATGATTTGTCATCAATGAAGTCATCATCAGGTGTCAACTGGAGCCAAATCACATGATCATTATGTTTATGATCAAAATGTCTCAAATCAAATCAGAAAGACCAATAAGCTATCAGGAAGTGACTATATGGACAATAATGAATACTTAGATTACAGCCGATCTACAAGCTCACAACGCGTCGCACCGTGACGTGTTGTGAGCTTGCAGATCAGCATTTTTTTCTAGTTAACTGTTTATTTTAAAAGTGGTTAAGTTTGGGGTTTTCTAAATATTTGATGAAGAGTATTAACAATAGCTTGTGATAACTACATTAGATCCTTTAGAACACAGTCACATTCTTTTTTTACATTTCCTGAAAAGTAACAGTTTTGGACAAACAAGGTTTTCACCCGACAGCTACAATATCACGGTTAATGATAATGCACAGTGACAGTAGGTCACTTACATATTAATCCCACAGCAATCTCCTTCTCCTGTTCTCCATTTTTGACCTGACAGATGTAAACTCCATCATCTGTCTCTCTGTAGCCGCTCAGTGTCAGACACACATTGCCTTTCTGCAGCTCCTGGATGTTTAGGGTCAGTCTGCCCTTGTAGCCCCTCCCCTCTATCACCTGACCATTCTTATACAGGTAAATACACTCTGACTCCTTAAACCACCTGATTGTCATGGAAGACGCGCTGGTCTCAGGAGAGAGGTGACAGGGGAGGGTGACATTACGGTACCGACCCACAGCATAGCCTTTAGTGACGAGTTTAAAGTCGCCTAGAGTGAAAAAAAGACACAGTTAGTGAAGAAAGAATTACTGTTCATTTAAACATAACCAGAATGAAGAAGACATTCAGTGGTGTAACCAACACATTACAATGACATCCCCCAAAACACACACACACACACACACACACACACACACACACACACACACACACACACACACACACACACACACACACACACACACACACACACACATACACACATACACACACACACATCCTGTTTGCCTTCTATATCTTAATTAAGATATAGAAGGCAAACAGGTTAATTAACAGGTTATAAAGTCAAAGCAGCTCTTGCTACAAGGAACATAAACATATTATCAAGGCAGTAGTGATGTGCGGGTCGGGTTTTTTCATGATCCGCCCCAGAACCCAACCTGCCTCAACCCGCCCCGCGAACCCATATATAAATCTATGGCTCAACCCGCCCCGCGACCCGCGTTGGGAAAAAAAAGATAATCATCATCATAATAGCTCAGATTTATATAGCGCTCTTTTAAGTACCCAAAGTCGCTTTAAATGTCAGCATGTTGTTCAAAATAGGGTTGTTGTTTTTTTGCGTGTGAGCGCGGCTGACCTGCTCACCCGCAGCCCGCATAATTGCCTCTGAAACCCTGACTCGCCGCGGGTTGACTCGCCGCGGGTTGACCCGCGGGTTACGGGTCGGCCCGCTCATCGATACAAGGCAGAGTCTTGCTTAGCTAATTAAACACTGAATAGGACTGAAATTAATAGAAAATCTGATAAGCTTCTGTCTTGGTCTTTATGACTTGAACCAAGTTATGTTATAGTTACTATTGGAGCTCACCACCTTTCCATATCGTGATGATGATGAGTGTTTGTGTGACACTAGTATGACGAAGTAGGGCATTGATTTATAAAAAAACGTAAAAAGTTTTTTTTTAAAGTATAGAGATATGAGGTTTCTGACTCAACAAGGACGATATATTAGTGGACGTTAGGGTGTTCATTTAATCCATTTGCCTAATGAAGACCCACATGGTCAAAACGTAGCCCTTATAATACACTTGTTTGGGAGCTTTAACTCAATGTTTTCTTATTTATTATATTTGACCTCTCTTTTATTTCTGTTTTTTTTTATCTGGCACCTGACCTAAATATAGGCACAAGCAGACTGAAGAACAGTTTCCTCCCCCAGGCTATAAGACTACTAAATAAGAAAAAAAAATAAGGAAAATCTTCTGTAGTATTACGGCCTAGTATGCCGTTTTTTTTTTAACTCCCTTTCAAAGGGATTTGATACTACATAGTATATGACATGACCTCCAATTACAGCAATTTATTATTGAGTAAACATAGAGGATGAAAATGTTGAGTGCGCACGCACACACACATACACACAACTGCCAATAGATTTGATGGATAGATGCCAGGAAAGAATGCTGATCGCACACTGTCTTCACTTACAGCAAAAAAGTATTTCATTGCGAGTACAATGTTTCCAAATGACATTCATTCAGGAGATTAAAGGGTTAAAACTTGGTTGATGTGTGTGACGTGTTGTTGTTGAGTACCCTACCCACAACTTAAATCGGCATCCATGCTTGCAGAGATGGTGGTTGCAGAGAGGCAGGAGTTGTTTGCAAGCCATGTGGTTAGGTTGAAGGTTTCAACTTCTGTCACTGTGGGCTCGCTGCAGTAGCAGCGAGCACACTAGTTCTCACTATTTGTCACTATAGCTATTGTCACTATTTCTTTATTCTCTCCCAAAAGTATGTGACCTATAACTACTCTTAAATACTTTCACTTAGAAACTCCATTCAAACTGTAAAAGATCCAGCTTACTGTGGACACGTGCTTGTATTTTTAATTTTGAAATAATTTGTAGTTTTTGAAATATTCAACTTTAAGCACCCCAAAAAGTCTATGGGAAAGTCAATGTTATTTCAACTGAAAACCCCTTTTTCTTGTTTGCAATCATGTTACTTCAGCATGCTTTAACTTACAAACTCGATTTAAACTCTAAAAGGTTGAGGTACATTATGACTTCCATTGCTGTGTTTAACGTTTTGATCACTTTTATACTTTTGAATATATCCCACATTAAACCACATGTGGATCTCACAGTCTTTTCAGCTTTTCCAGTACACACTAATGGTGTTTGCTAGAAGGGAGAGAGAAGGATACAGGAGAAATGACCCATGTTTTCGTAAAGTCACCGCATTTTTGACACTACAGATATTTATTTTACATCACCAAGATCGCACGGGTCTGCTCTCTGATTTAATAAAGATCTAAGCTGCGTGATGTATACATTTTGAGTTAAGACCATTAATATCAACCCATATCCCTCTACACTCTAGCAATCAGTACACCTGGTGATAGCTAGCCTGTCAGTCATTGGCTACTCAGTGGTGCTGTAACTAAGTAACTGAGTACATTTACTCAAGTACTATGCAAGTGCTTACAATGCACAGTACAATTTTGAGGTACTTTTACTTTACTTTCCATTTGTGTTATTTCTACTCCACTAAATTACAGCATATGACAGATTTAGTTACTTGTTACTTTGCAGATTTGATTATTAATACAAAGCCTACAGTAACCACACACAGCCGATCTACAATGTGACGCGTTATGAGCTTGTAGATCTGCTATTTTCAGAAGATTTGAGTACTTTTACTTTGGTATTCACAGTATATTTTGATGCTAAAACGTTTCAAGCTCCAAAACTCCCACCCCCCCACACACACCCCATACTCGACCGCCACCCCACCTCCCACACCCCCCTCTGTCATACTTTGAATATTAGAAAAAGGCCGATCTACAATGTGATGCGTTTTGAGCTTTTAGATCTGCTATTTTGGAAAAAGCTTGAGAATCTTTGGAAAATGTGAGTACAGGGGGTGGCAGTGGGTCAGGGGTAGAGTGGCCGGTACAGTGGCCGGTAGAGCGGCCAGATGGCAACCGCGAGGTTCCCAGTTCGATCCCGCCTCCCCCAGAGTTAGTGTCGAAGTGTCCTTGAGCAAGACGATGAACCCCTAATTGCTCCCGATGAGCTGCAGGTGTCTTGCATGGTTTCCTCTGCCATCGGTGTATGAATGAGTGTGTAAATGGGTGAATGTAATGCACTATCTACTGTATGTAAAGCACTTTGGATAAATGCACCATTTACCTTTTACTTTGGTACTTACATTTTGAAGGCAATAATTGTGTACATTTCAAGCTCCAATTTAACACTAATGCTGTGTATTGGTCAACATAACACCCCCCCACTCCCCCCACCCCCCTCTCAATCCCGAAACCATCGGAAATGGCTAATTTACAAGCTCACTGGAGCCAGGGGGAGCACACCACACCCATCACTCCCTCCATGCCCTTACTACCATCAGCTATGCAAGCAGGTGTGTAACTGATGACAATTAGGAGAATGATAACGGGTGCTCCCAATCTGATCAACCGGAGGCAAGTCTATGCCCACACACACAAGTTGACACAACACACAGACAGAGATACCAAGTCAAACGGAATTTGTACTTTTTATACTACAGCTTTTTGGCCTTAAAGCGAGCCCCCATTGTTTCTTTAGGAACAATATGTTCTAGTTTCCTCTGCTCTCAGGAGAGCAAAGGATGTGGTCACAAAGGAGAAGCTGTTATCTGCAGTTTCATATGTTCCCACACGCACAACCGTTATTGTTTAGGGAAGAAAAAAGAAACAGACAACCTAAAAGTACTCAGTACTTTATAGATTTTTCTTTACTGTCAGTGTTGAAAGCAGTAAAGATTTAGTGAAGTAAATTTAAGCAAAGCTCTGGCTGCATGGTCTGTCTGTGAATGATAATGTTTATATATTACTGCTGGAAATGTAAACCACACATATCCTCCCTCCTCATATCAGGTGATCATGGTTCAGCTATCAGGAGATAAAAACGGTGTTGTGACCTACCATGAACTCTGGCCTCTGCCATGTCTCCTGTATAGAAGAAAAATAGCCAAATTACCACACCTATCATTCATCACATTTATCTGTAAATAGTTTGTGATTTGTGAGCTGCAATCTTCTTCATGAGAATGGAGATTACTTTTCTTGCACTTTTGTCACAAGTGCGAACCGACCACTGTTTCCTGCTCACAAACCCTGAAAGCTACAGTGGTTCTGCAGCCAGATTTCTTCATCATTAAAGGTTGAAAAATGTTAAGAGAATCTCTTACCTTTCGCTGCTTGGCATATAGTTTAGACTTGAAAAACAAATTCATACAAATCCTCACACATTACTGACACCTATACAACTAACCAGCATGAACACACAAGGAGGTATTAATGTCAGTTCCCCACGTCCGTATTGGCCGTCGGGAGGGGCGGGACAATCCCTGGTGTCTGATTGGCCTGTCTGGCCTGTCTGTCAGGCAATGGATAATATAGCCCAGAACAAACCTATAATTATGCACTCGTATTTCAATAAATGTAAACATCCTTATTCATTTGTGGTGAATAGCCTGAATACTTTGCACTGTTTAGTTTACCCCATCTGAATAGCTTATGTGAGCATAATAAAGAAAAGCAGAATAATACATAAGCCCGTGACATGGCCACCAGCTGCTCAAAGCCCCGGAAAATATCAAAGGAAGGGCCGGAAATGCAACCAGCTGACTCAACTTGTCGCGCATGTGTGCAGAGAGTCTGTCTGTCTCTAGACAGAGACTGCTAAATCCTAGCAGTATGTTGCTGTAATATCAGTGGTGCTCCAACTTTTCCATGTCAAGGTCCGGTCAAAATTATATGTATTTGGCTGCGAACCCCATCTCAAAATATGTTGTTCCAGGGACCCCCAGAAGAAAATGTTTGCTTTTTTGCACATTTGTCGCAGGTGTGCGCGGGTGTCACAGACCGAAAAATAGCTGATCTACAAGCTCGCATTGTGACCTTGTAGATCTGCTATTTTCGGCATGCAGCTAGGTGAAAATCTGCCATTTCGATGGCATCATGACCTGCCAAATAATTATTTTAGTCGACTAAATCAACTGTAGATTTAGTCGACTAAAATCTTATATTTACTCAACTAAAAACGTAAAACATTTCAGAGGACTAAAACTAAACAACATTTTATTCAAAAGACATTGGGCCCTATTTTTGCCGGTGCCTTACCCATTATCCCTAAACTTATTTTTTTTTCACAGTATTGTTGTGATGGGCACATGAGCAGTACAGCCCTGTGGCACCAGTATATGTGAAGGTGTGTAACATGGGAAACAGTTACCTATACATTTGGGATACTGATACTGATTGGACATGCATTTTATTGTCACGCTGTCATTGGCTGTACCTGTGTGCTGTGCTAGTTTGATAAGAGACTTCAGCGTTTCCTTGTTCAGTGTTAATAGGGTTTCTCAAGGTTCAACAGCACGGACGGAACGTCTCCCGTTCTGTGCCAGAACTAGAGGACCCAAGTGATCAAATACTCACCTGTTAACAGTGAGCAGTGTTTGTTAAGTTTGTGACACGTTTATCATCATCCTGACCTGACCTGCATAATTGTAAAGAACTGTATTCGCCCAGTAAAGTCTACTAACCTGGATAAACGTTGTCGTGCCCGTTCCTACCCACTCCTCAACACCCAGCAGCACGACAAATGGTGCCAGAAGCGGGACAAATACATCAAGGTGTGTAGAATCCGGGAATACAAGTTTAAAAAGTCCACAGAGAAAAGTTTGTTTTGCAAGCCAGCTGTATGCACGTTCCGACGGCCGTCGCGTTACAAACGCAAACGAGCCACAGCTGCTGCGTGTCCATTGTGCTCCGTGTTGTTTGCTAAAGTGCTCCTTCTTATCACATGTGCAAGGAAGAAAAGTGTATACATTCATTGACTGTAGAAGACAGCTGTAGAAGACAGCTTGTGCATGCCAACAAGTGCTTTAGCTGCGAAGCACCGCAAGGAAGCGGCGACGTTGGATTGACTATACACTGTAAAAAAACACGTTGTGAAATTACCCCCAAAAATACACTGTAAAAAATATTTTTGGGTGCCAACCGTGAAAAAAAAAATCAAAAAATCAACAAAAATGGCAGGAGAAGGGGAAGGAGCAGAAAAGGATGTACCAGCATCAGCTATTGGTCCTGACCAGCCCCCAACATGGCTGCAAGCACTACTGACTAACCAAAATCAGCAAAGCCAACAACAGCAACAACAACTCCAAATGCTGTTAGCCCCTGTCTTGGCACACATTACTGCAAGCAGCAACACAGTAGCTCAACCACTCATACCAGGGGATGGAGTCCAACAGCCCCCACCAGCAACAGCCTACAGAGTGGATGGAGTCCAACTGCCCCTACCAGCAGCCTACAGAGGGGATGGAGCCCAGCAGCTCCCACATACATCAGCTGCTTTAAGAGGGGATGGGTGGGAGAGGACCCAAAACCCTGCACAGGAAAGACGATCACTGTATTCTGATGCTCCCCTACCTTTCCCTTGGGAAATCCCAGAAAGGCCCTGTGAGCAAATTACTGGCCCCTTTGCAGCGGAGCTGAGTGTAATACAACAGCGAGCACGCACCTCTGGTCTTCCCAGAACAGGCCTTTCTACAGAGCCAGATGTTAGACGCAGAGGCACTGAGCGTGGAACCCAGCACTTACAGCCGACCTCCGCTGGTGAGCAGAGGTCCAACAGCTCTAATCGTCAGAACCAATACCCTATAGAAGAATTTCCCAAGGCTAAGCTAGCCCCATTTCATGGTACTGATGATTGGGAGTCCTTCTTACTAATCTTTGAGCGCCAAGCCAGGAAGTATGGGTGGGGCTCGGTGGAAAGTGTGGATCGACTGCATGAATGCCTAAGAGGAGCGGCCATACGTTATGTTTGCTCACTGCCTGAACACATCAGAGAAGACTATATTCTCTTGAGAGGCCAGCTTAGCCAACGTTTTGGTCAGCGGGACCCCCCTACTACAGTCAGGAGGAAGCTGGGTGAGCTTCGACAAGGCAAGGAGTCCACGGCTGAGTTTGCGGAGGAGGTGCGCCGTCTCGTTACCCTTGCTTACCCAGGCGTGGATCTAGAGCTACAAGACCAGCTAGCAACAGATACCTTCCTCAAAGGACTCGGAAATCAAAAAGTGGCATATGAAGTCATGAACCGTGACCCAGGCTCCCTGCCTGAGGCACAGAAACTTGCAGAGGCTCATGACCACAACTACAGAGCCACTATGGGGCGAGAGACTGAAGGGAGGAGTAGAACGCGACGGATATCCTGGGCTGACGAAGAGGCTGGCGTTGAAGATGTGCCAGCAGTGTCACGCAGAGTCCAAACCCCACAGTACGTTACCACAGACCAGTTTGCTGTAATTACAGGTCAAGTTACGGCATTAACTGACCAATTCAAGACTCGTACCGACCAATTCAAGACTATAATGCAGGCATTGGAGAACCTACAGCTGCAGCACAGAGATTCTCAGGCCAACACGATTGAGTATCGAGCAGCAAGGCAAGGCCGCATGCGGGCTCAGTCCCCGAGTCCCACACGTGGCACGACAGGCCCGTGTTTCCGGTGTGGAGAGGAAGGACATTTCCAGAGAGACTGTTCTAGGTCCCATAGTCCAGCCCCTGCAGGTGGTCACAGTGGAAAGCCTCCTGGGTCCCAGGTGAGCCGCATCAAAGCCAGCGGACCAAGCCTGCAGATTTCCTTAAGTGTGAATAACATCCCAACCCACGCAGTGGTGGACACTGGAGCGGAGACCACTGTCATCTCTGAGGACCTGTACATGCAGCTGGGAGACAAGGCTGACCTACAGGAGACACACCTCGACAACGCTGGGGTGGGAATTGGCATGGCAGCTAGACATGGACTGACAGTCACATTCAAGATCGCGTCTAAAACAGTTGAATGGGAGGTCCATGTAGCCCCTATACGTGACTCTGTCCTGCTGGGCCTAGACCTAATGATGGCTGCAAAAGTCGTGATCTACGCCCACGGCAGGGTTTTCATCGGCGATGAGCTGGTGCCGTCCAAGATAATGGGAGGTGAAGGACTGGACACCACAGGGGCGATCCTGGATGAAGACGCCACCCTGCCCCTAGCATCCTGTTCACCCAGTCCTGGGGCCTCCGATTGGTGTCCCTCACTCTCTCCAGCCCCTGGGGGTCACCTTCTCGGTCTCCGACCTTCTATGCAGCCTCCTGAATTTTCCAGCCAACATCAGCGTCCTCCAGAGAGGTCCCACCCGCATCGCCGAACTCCACATCCTCCTACAGGGTGGGACCATCGACGCTACCGATCTTCAGAGAGGTTCTGTCACCGTCGCTGGCCTCCGGATTATCCACCGGGGAAGCAATGCGGACATCGCCGGTCTCCAGCGAGGTCCCGTCAACGTCGCCAGCACCGAGATCATCCTCCAGACCTTCACTACACAAAAATGGAAGCAAGGATGCTTCAGACTCGTCGACGGAGCAACGCAAAAATGGAAGCAAGGATGCTTCAGACTCGTCGACGGAGCAACACAAAGATGGAAGCAAGGATGCTTCAGACTCGTCATCGGAGGGACAACAAGAGTCGATAAGAACACGCCTTGGGCGTAAAATTCACAAACCAGGGAGATACCAGAGTTAGACTGAGTTAGGAAGAAGAAAAAAAAAAGGGAAAAAAAATGTTTATAAGTGCAGTATTTCAGTGAGGAGCAGACAGGATGTGACCATTGTTTTGTGTTTAAAAAAGAAAATAAGTTGTACTGTTTATTGAAATTGAATTGATGCTGTTGAAATGTGAAAGAAGACATTTATTTGAAGTTAACTGATGCTTTATTTTGTACACTTGCATGTGTACTGAAGGGACTCAGTACTCTTGGAGGGGGGTTGTGTTGTGATGGGCACATGAGCAGTACAGCCCTGTGGCACCAGTATATGTGAAGGTGTGTAACATGGGAAACAGTTACCTATACATTTGGGATACTGATACTGATTGGACATGCATTTTATTGTCACGCTGTCATTGGCTGTACCTGTGTGCTGTGCTAGTTTGATAAGAGACTTCAGCGTTTCCTTGTTCAGTGTTAATAGGGTTTCTCAAGGTTCAACAGCACGGACGGAACGTCTCCCGTTCTGTGCCAGAACTAGAGGACCCAAGTGATCAAATACTCACCTGTTAACAGTGAGCAGTGTTTGTTAAGTTTGTGACACGTTTATCATCATCCTGACCTGACCTGCATAATTGTAAAGAACTGTATTCGCCCAGTAAAGTCTACTAACCTGGATAAACGTTGTCGTGCCCGTTCCTACCCACTCCTCAACACCCAGCAGCACGACAGTATACCTACACCTGAACACACAACACAGTTACACACTGTCTTGCTGACCCTGAACAGACAACACGGTTACACACACAAGCACGCACAACAAACACAACAGCTATCTCACACACAGAGCAGCCCTGCCTGAAGCCTTGGAGGTAGATGAGCAAACCCCCAAATTGTGCCAGGGACCCCCAGAAGAGAAGATTTGTGTAAAAAAAGAAAAACTTCAAAATTGTTGAAACACTTTAAAAATGTTTCAAAAACCTTCAAAAATAGAATATCTGCTATTTTTGAATAGCCAACGTATAAAATATGGATAAAGGGGTTAAAATGATTGAGATGCTGTATTAAAAAACATTGCTTTTCGAGACCGGCAATTCCAAGATGGTGGATTTGAATTCACAGAAAAAGTGTCTTGAAAACGGGTCTGTAGAAACCAATGGGTGACCTCACTGTTCCCTTGGTCCATATGTTTTTACAGTAGGGGGAGCTCCATCTGCTCCTGGTTCAGCTCCTCAAAGCCCCTCTGGACGGAAGGCATGTAGGCCGAGGGGAGTCGTACCGACAACCCTGTGAGGTCCTAGCTCATGGAGTTTGGACCAGAGACGCACTGAGAGTTCTGGGGTTTCACAACAAAAGAAGTTGTGTTACAGTGCCATCTAGTGGCTTTCTGGTATACGTGTGGTGCCTCTGTGCATTCTAAAGGAGATGATACTTGCAGTGGTGAAAGAAAATAGCAGATCTACAAGCTCATAGCGCTGCAGTGCTCTTATAAAAAATGACTGAAATCAGTAGTGGCGACTAGGCCTGTCACAATGATTACATAATCGTCTAATCGTAATTACTTTTGCATAATCGTCATAATCGTTTCCATGTTGAAAAATGTTCATGCATTTTCAAATATAAAAACATTTTGAAAGTATAAAATAATTAAATATGTCAGTAATTTCTTGTATATTTAAGTTTAAGTGTTAAGTAAGCAGAACATAATTTGAAAGTACATTTTGTAGAACCTGCACACCGATCAAACATATTTTTCATTCATTGCTTAGTGGCAATGCAGTCTGGACTACAGGAACTGACATGATGACATGTCCATTATTATAAACATGTTGTTACTTTGCAGTGTCCCGTAGTTAAAAAATGTAAATGCCACCTTGTCTCTTATTAGAGAATGAGTCTCTAATAAGTAATAAATCCCTTCTAAGTGTGCTGGCACTACTAAAACTCCTATATGTCACCAACACTACCAGCAAGGGTGGGTACTCTGTTCCTGTCCGTCCGTCCGTCCGTCTGTCCATACATTTGATTGACCGGCCATTGTGTGTGAGGTAGTTTGTCGGTTATTGTAGTTCTGTCCTTATAATGACCACATATATTTCAAAGGAGATGTATTGATCTCTGTGGATAAATTCCGGTGTCGGAGCAGTGATATAAGTAAATGTATCACGGATAATAAACATGACATGACTCTAGACATCTGTTTCTGACTACATCTTAGATGTCTGACTGTTCATGAATATTCTATCAATAAATATAAGTATAAATGTAAATCTCTCACCTCTATATGTGTGGATACATCTACAGTATCTATCACCAATGGATATATCAGTTTCAAAAACTGTTTTCAGAAGGAGGTCTGTGACCAAATACATTAATTTGGGGGTCCTTGACATGAAAACATTTGAGAACCACTTTGGATATATTAATAACTATGTAGACTATCTACTATCAGTAGTGAGTATAACAATGAATATACAGTATGTACAGCAGCCAGCATTCACTAAGAGGTGTGTGTCACTGCTGGTCCTTTCTGTGATAGAACACATTCTGTACCTCAGTACCTGTACCTGTCTCACTGCTGGCCCTGTGATAGAACTCCATTAGAGAATGTACCTGTCTCACTGCTCTGATAGAACCCTTTCAGAGAATGTACCTGTCTCACTGCTGTGATAGAACCCTTTCAGAGAATGTACCTGTCTCACTGCTCTGATAGAACCCTTTCAGAGAATGTACCTGTCTCACTGCTGTGATAGAACCCTTTCAGATAATGTACCTGTCTCACTGCTGTGATAGAACCCTTTCAGAGAATGTACCTGTCTCACTGCTCTGATAGAACCCTTTCAGCGAATGTACCTGTCTCACTGCTCTGATAGAACCCTTTCAGAGAATGTACCTGTCTCACTGCTCTGATAGAACCCTTTCAGGGAATGTACCTGTCTCACTGCTCTGATAGAACCCTTTCAGAGAATGTACCTGTCTCACTGCTGTGATAGAACCCTTTCAGATAATGTATCTGAATGTATGTGTCAACACCGTTGTGAGCCTTTAAATCTGCCATTTTCACAATATGTATCTGTGGAACCGAGTCAAACTAAATGTAATGCCTCGACTCCTACAATTCCAAGTGCTTGACAGGGTGGGGGGGGGTCCCCGATCAGATATGATTATTTTGGGGGGGTCCCCAGTTCAAATATGATTATTTTGGGGGGTCCCCAGTTCATATATGATTATTTTGGGGGGTTCCCAGATCAGATATGATTATTTTGAACCCTGTATATATGTCTCTGTCTCACTGCTATGATAGAACCTCTATGAGCTGATCAGTCACAGCTGGACTTGATTGTACACACAGGGTGAACGTAGGGCTGTTAGGATCATGACATTTTACTTGCCGATTAATCGTCACTCAAATGATTGTGACGGTTAACGGTTTAATTGTCATTGAACAATTACCATTACTGTATCAAAAGTAATCAACAAGCTATACAAACTGTTCAAACATTGGCCAAATTGTCAAATATAGAAAGAGGAAAAATATAAAACCTAAAGTTTAATCATCATCATCATCATCATCATCATAACATGAATTAGCAGAAATAAGCAGAAACATTTACACTGCTTTGTGCTTCCTTAATTTGACCTTTAGCAAAGAGCATAAAGCAGGTGAGATTTGTTAATGAGAGCTACCCTCTATGGAATTAACTGAACAGGGATTAACACCACTATATTCAAAAGCTTACCCATGAGTTGTATATAGTATGTAATCATATATTACATAATACTTAGATAAAAATAATGTTGCACATACATATGTTACACATACTCAAGTTACCAAGGAGATATATTATACTATCTACTCATACCACCATAGTTACTTTTTGAACATACTGGTATTATAAGCTAACAAAGGTGATCAATGTCTGTTACCATGACCTTTTTGTAGGTGGATCATGTAAAAGATAATACAATTTCACATTTAATTTTGCTCTTCCAAACTGACTGTTCTGTACTGTTCTGTAGAGCAGCTAAAAAATAAGCAGTATCTTCTCCCCTCTCTTCTCCCCTCATGTGTACTCCCTTCACGTTCTGATGGCAGGTTTTCCAGTAACTTCAGTTGTTTTTCCAGTGAGTTGAGATACACCTCCTCCAGCACTGAACAACGGCTGTGGCTCTC
>NW_028155841.1:60000-62500 GCF_963454915.1 Gymnoscopelus microlampas | reverse complement strand
CCACGGAGAAGCCCAGCTTCTGCCAGGCTCGCGGAGGAGCTCCAGGGCGCACGACCGCCCGGCCGTGCCCGATCCGGAGGCCTCTCTCTTCCCATACACCCGATGGCCAGCGTGGCCTCCAATTTCCTGGTTCTTTCCCCCCTATCGGGGAGGGGGAAAGGGACCCATGGCCACCACCACCGGCGCCCGGCTCGGCCCGCCCGAGCGGCCCCGGGACGGAGCCTCGTGCCGGGCCTCGCCGCGGCCGAGCTCCATAGGGACCCTCTGGAGCGAGTGGCCGTCTCTACCGAGAGACTTTTTCAAAGGAGGGAGGCAAGGGCGAGCCGGGCGCCTCCAGGGCCCCGGGGTGGGGACGGGGAGGTACCACGCGGAGATCCAGGACAAAGGGGCGCCTCGCGGCGCCCACACTGCCCCGGGACCATGCCCCGTTCTCGGGCAGGGTCCCTAGCTATCCGCTGGCAAAAGTGGCCGAGACTCCCGGGAGAGAATTTCAAAGGAGGGAGCCATGGCGGAGCCCAGAGCTCCTTGGGAGCTCTGGACTCTGAAGAAATCCCGGCTTTTTCCGAAAGCTCCAGGATTTGGGGGGTCTGCGAGGCGCGGGGCGCCCCCGAAAATGGTGCACCAAGTCCGGCCATGCTCCCTAGCTACCCGATGGCAAAAGTGGCCGAGACTACCGGGAGAGAAATTTCACGCATGGGAGGGGCCGGCAGCCCAGGGCTCCCTGGGAGCTCTGGACTTAGAAGAAATCCCGGCTTTTTCCGAAAGCTCCAGGATTTGGGGGGTGTGCGAGGCGCGGGGCGCCCCCGAAAATGGTGCACCATGTCCGGCCATGCTCCCTAGCTACCCGATGGCAAAAGTGGCCGAGACTACCGGGAGAGAAATTTCACGCATGGGAGGGGCCGGCAGCCCAGGGCTCCCTGGGAGCTCTGGACTCTGAAGAAATCCCGGCTTTTTCCGAAAGCTCCAGGATTTGGGGGGTGTGCGAGGCGCGGGGCGCCCCCGAAAATGGTGCACCATGTCCGGCCATGCTCCCTAGCTACCCGATGGCAAAAGTGGCCGAGACTACCGGGAGAGAAATTTCACGCACGGGAGGGGCCGGCAGCCCAGGGCTCCCTGGGAGCTCTGGACTTAGAAGAAATCCCGGCTTTTTCCGAAAGCTCCAGGATTTGGGGGGTGTGCGAGGCGCGGGGCGCCCCCGAAAATGGTGCACCATGTCCGGCCATGCTCCCTAGCTACCCGATGGCAAAAGTGGCCGGGACTCCCGGGAGAGAAATTTCACCCATGGGAGGGGCAGAGAGCCCAGAGCTCCCTGGGAGCTCTGGACTTAGAAGAAATCCCGGCTTTTTCCGAAAGCTCCAGGATTTCGGGCCCTGCGAGGCGCGGGGCGCCCCCGAAAATGGTGCACCATGTCCGGCCATGGTCCCTAGCTACCCGATGGCACAAGTTGCCACTTTCCCCCCATGCGAAATTTCACGCATGGGAGGGGCCGGCAGCCCAGGGCTCCCTGGGAGCTCTGGACTCTGAAGAAATGCCAGCTTTTCGGGGGTTTTTCGGCCGCCGTTTGCCCCGGCGGCGGCGCCCGGGGCCGGGGAGGGCACCGCCGCGTGCGCAGCGCCGGCCCGGATCCAACGAGCCCTCCGCCGGCCCCGGGCGACCCAGGGCCCGGGCGGTACCGCCGCTTTTAGCCCCAAAAAGAGCCGATCGACAAGCTCGGGGCGCCCGAAAAAGGTTGAGGTTTTCGGCCGGGGGTCCTCCAGGGGGTCCCCGGGGACCCCTGGAGCCCATGCCAGCACTCGCCGACATTTTCCGTTTTTTTGGAGAACCATGACTCGGGGCCCCTCCGGACCCCTCGCCTGCCCAGGACCCAGGCCTCCGTCCTGGGCTACAACTACCCGATGGCACCGGTCGGCCTTCCGGGCCCCTGGAGGAAAAATGACGGAGGCAGGAAGGCTCGTCCTGGCCTCCTCTAGGGCCCTGGGCACTTAGAAGAATTTTCGATTTTTTCCAGAGAACCAGGATTTCGGGCCCCTCGGCGCCCCGGCTCTGCCCCAGGATGGAGCCTCATCCCGGGCATGGTCCCTAGCTACCCGATGGCACCAGTCGGCCTTCCGGGCCCCTGGAGGAAAAAGGACGGAGGCAGGAAGGCTCGTCCTGGCCTCCTCTAGGGCCCTGGGCACTTAGAAGAATTTTCGATTTTTTTCAGAGAACCAGGATTTCGGGCCCCTCGGCGCCCCGGCTCTGCCCCAGGATGGAGCCTCATCCCGGGCATGGTCCCTAGCTACCCGATGGCACCAGTCGGCGGTTCCCCCTGCCTTCCCCGCTCACACAGGGGAAGGGCCAGGGAGCCCAGTGCACTGCCGGGCGAGCGCTCGCCCGCTCTACCCGCCCCGGGAGCCACCGTCCCTGGGCACGGAGGTGGTCCATGGACCCCCGATGGGGACCAGGCACCGGGGGTGGCGCCGCCTTGTGGACGCCGGCGGTATTGCGCCCCGCGGCCACC
>NW_028155841.1:37500-40000 GCF_963454915.1 Gymnoscopelus microlampas | reverse complement strand
CAGCTAGGGCAGACGGGGCGTCTCGGTCTCGCTAGGACGGGGTCGGCCGCGGAGGAGTGCGGAGAAGAGACCACCGAGGCCTCTCCGCACGTGGTTCCTCCGCGCCTGTTCGGGCCCGCAGGCTGCAAGCAGCATCCGCCGGAGCACACGAGGTGCCGGCGGGGCCCTTGCAAGAGGCGGGCTTCGTTTGCCAGTCGGTCAGTGGGTCCCGCGGCGGTGGTTCCACCACGGTTCCCGGGGGTCGCCGTGCCTAGCGACCCCCGGCAGGCCCTCCGTGCGGGCCTGCGTTCCGTCCCCAGCGTCCGCACGCTGGTCCATAAACTCGTTCTGGGAAAAGTTGCCGAGACTACCGGGAGAGAATTTCAAAGGAGGGGGCCATGGCGGAGCCCAGGACCTCCTGGGCTCCAGAGACCTCCAGGGCGCCCGGCCGAGGCGGCGCGCCCGACCCGAGGCCTCTCTCTCGGCCCGGCCTCGGCGCCCGCGCGCCGGTTCCATACACTCGAGCTGGCACGAGTTGCCGGTCTGCCCGGGAGAGAATTTCAAAGGAGGGGGCCACGGAGTAGCCCATCTTCTCCCGGGCTCGCGGAGGAGCTCCAGGGCGCACGGCCGCCCGGCCGTGCCCGACCGGAGGCCTCTCTCTTCCCATACACCCGATGGCCACTGTGGCGTCCAATTTCCTGGTTCTTTCCCCCCTATCGGGGAGGGGGAAAGGGACCCATGGCCACCACCACCGGCGCCCGGCTCGGCCCGCCCGGGCGGCCCCGAGACGGAGCCTCGCCGTCGGCCCCAGCCTCGGCGTCCGCACGCCGGTTCCATACACTCGTTCTGGGATAAGTTGCCGAGACTACCGGGAGAGAATTTCAAAGGAGGGGGCCACGGAGAAGCCCAGCTTCTGCCAGGCTCGCGGAGGAGCTCCAGGGCGCACGACCGCCCGGCCGTGCCCGATCCGGAGGCCTCTCTCTTCCCATACACCCGATGGCCAGCGTGGCCTCCAATTTCCTGGTTCTTTCCCCCCTATCGGGGAGGGGGAAAGGGACCCATGGCCACCACCACCGGCGCCCGGCTCGGCCCGCCCGAGCGGCCCCGGGACGGAGCCTCGTGCCGGGCCTCGCCGCGGCCGAGCTCCATAGGGACCCTCTGGAGCGAGTGGCCGTCTCTACCGAGAGACTTTTTCAAAGGAGGGAGGCAAGGGCGAGCCGGGCGCCTCCAGGGCCCCGGGGTGGGGACGGGGAGGTACCACGCGGAGATCCAGGACAAAGGGGCGCCTCGCGGCGCCCACACTGCCCCGGGACCATGCCCCGTTCTCGGGCAGGGTCCCTAGCTATCCGCTGGCAAAAGTGGCCGAGACTCCCGGGAGAGAATTTCAAAGGAGGGAGCCATGGCGGAGCCCAGAGCTCCTTGGGAGCTCTGGACTCTGAAGAAATCCCGGCTTTTTCCGAAAGCTCCAGGATTTGGGGGGTCTGCGAGGCGCGGGGCGCCCCCGAAAATGGTGCACCAAGTCCGGCCATGCTCCCTAGCTACCCGATGGCAAAAGTGGCCGAGACTACCGGGAGAGAAATTTCACGCATGGGAGGGGCCGGCAGCCCAGGGCTCCCTGGGAGCTCTGGACTTAGAAGAAATCCCGGCTTTTTCCGAAAGCTCCAGGATTTGGGGGGTGTGCGAGGCGCGGGGCGCCCCCGAAAATGGTGCACCATGTCCGGCCATGCTCCCTAGCTACCCGATGGCAAAAGTGGCCGAGACTACCGGGAGAGAAATTTCACGCATGGGAGGGGCCGGCAGCCCAGGGCTCCCTGGGAGCTCTGGACTCTGAAGAAATCCCGGCTTTTTCCGAAAGCTCCAGGATTTGGGGGGTGTGCGAGGCGCGGGGCGCCCCCGAAAATGGTGCACCATGTCCGGCCATGCTCCCTAGCTACCCGATGGCAAAAGTGGCCGAGACTACCGGGAGAGAAATTTCACGCACGGGAGGGGCCGGCAGCCCAGGGCTCCCTGGGAGCTCTGGACTTAGAAGAAATCCCGGCTTTTTCCGAAAGCTCCAGGATTTGGGGGGTGTGCGAGGCGCGGGGCGCCCCCGAAAATGGTGCACCATGTCCGGCCATGCTCCCTAGCTACCCGATGGCAAAAGTGGCCGGGACTCCCGGGAGAGAAATTTCACCCATGGGAGGGGCAGAGAGCCCAGAGCTCCCTGGGAGCTCTGGACTTAGAAGAAATCCCGGCTTTTTCCGAAAGCTCCAGGATTTCGGGCCCTGCGAGGCGCGGGGCGCCCCCGAAAATGGTGCACCATGTCCGGCCATGGTCCCTAGCTACCCGATGGCACAAGTTGCCACTTTCCCCCCATGCGAAATTTCACGCATGGGAGGGGCCGGCAGCCCAGGGCTCCCTGGGAGCTCTGGACTCTGAAGAAATGCCAGCTTTTCGGGGGTTTTTCGGCCGCCGTTTGCCCCGGCGGCGGCGCCCGGGGCCGGGGAGGGCACCGCCGCGTGCGCAGCGCCGGCCCGGATCC
>NW_028155841.1:25000-27500 GCF_963454915.1 Gymnoscopelus microlampas | reverse complement strand
CATACACTCGTTCTGGGATAAGTTGCCGAGACTACCGGGAGAGAATTTCAAAGGAGGGGGCCACGGAGAAGCCCAGCTTCTGCCAGGCTCGCGGAGGAGCTCCAGGGCGCACGACCGCCCGGCCGTGCCCGATCCGGAGGCCTCTCTCTTCCCATACACCCGATGGCCAGCGTGGCCTCCAATTTCCTGGTTCTTTCCCCCCTATCGGGGAGGGGGAAAGGGACCCATGGCCACCACCACCGGCGCCCGGCTCGGCCCGCCCGAGCGGCCCCGGGACGGAGCCTCGTGCCGGGCCTCGCCGCGGCCGAGCTCCATAGGGACCCTCTGGAGCGAGTGGCCGTCTCTACCGAGAGACTTTTTCAAAGGAGGGAGGCAAGGGCGAGCCGGGCGCCTCCAGGGCCCCGGGGTGGGGACGGGGAGGTACCACGCGGAGATCCAGGACAAAGGGGCGCCTCGCGGCGCCCACACTGCCCCGGGTGGTGCACCATGTCCGGCCATGCTCCCTAGCTACCCGATGGCAAAAGTGGCCGAGACTACCGGGAGAGACATTTCACGCATGGGAGGGGCCGGCAGCCCAGGGCTCCCTGGGAGCTCTGGACTCTGAAGAAATCCCGGCTTTTCCCGAAAGCTCCAGGATTTGGGGGGTGTGCGAGGCGCGGGGCGCCCCCGAAAATGGTGCACCATGTCCGGCCATGCTCCCTAGCTACCCGATGGCAAAAGTGGCCGAGACTACCGGGAGAGAAATTTCACGCATGGGAGGGGCCGGCAGCCCAGGGCTCCCTGGGAGCTCTGGACTCTGAAGAAATCCCGGCTTTTCCCGAAAGCTCCAGGATTTGGGGGGTGTGCGAGGCGCGGGGCGCCCCCGAAAATGGTGCACCATGTCCGGCCATGCTCCCTAGCTACCCGATGGCAAAAGTGGCCGAGACTACCGGGAGAGAAATTTCACGCATGGGAGGGGCCGGCAGCCCAGGGCTCCCTGGGAGCTCTGGACTCTGAAGAAATCCCGGCTTTTCCCGAAAGCTCCAGGATTTGGGGGGTGTGCGAGGCGCGGGGCGCCCCCGAAAATGGTGCACCATGTCCGGCCATGCTCCCTAGCTACCCGATGGCAAAAGTGGCCGAGACTACCGGGAGAGAAATTTCGCGCATGGGAGGGGCCGGCAGCCCAGGGCTCCCTGGGAGCTCTGGACTTAGAAGAAATCCCGGCTTTTTCCGAAAGCTCCAGGATTTGGGGGGTGTGCGAGGCGCGGGGCGCCCCCGAAAATGGTGCACCATGTCCGGCCATGCTCCCTAGCTACCCGATGGCAAAAGTGGCCGGGACTCCCGGGAGAGAAATTTCACCCATGGGAGGGGCAGAGAGCCCAGAGCTCCCTGGGAGCTCTGGACTTAGAAGAAATCCCGGCTTTTTCCGAAAGCTCCAGGATTTCGGGCCCTGCGAGGCGCGGGGCGCCCCCCGAAAATGGTGCACCATGTCCGGCCATGGTCCCTAGCTACCCGATGGCACAAGTTGCCACTTTCCCCCCATGCGAAATTTCACGCATGGGAGGGGCCGGCAGCCCAGGGCTCCCTGGGAGCTCTGGACTCTGAAGAAATGCCAGCTTTTCGGGGGTTTTTCGGCCGCCGTTTGCCCCGGCGGCGGCGCCCGGGGCCGGGGAGGGCACCGCCGCGTGCGCAGCGCCGGCCCGGATCCAACGAGCCCTCCGCCGGCCCCGGGCGACCCAGGGCCCGGGCGGTACCGCCGCTTTTAGCCCCAAAAAGAGCCGATCGACAAGCTCGGGGCGCCCGAAAAAGGTTGAGGTTTTCGGCCGGGGGTCCTCCAGGGGGTCCCCGGGGACCCCTGGAGCCCATGCCAGCACTCGCCGACATTTTCCGATTTTTTGGAGAACCATGACTCGGGGCCCCTCCGGACCCCTCGCCTGCCCAGGACCCAGGCCTCTGTCCTGGGCTACAACTACCCGATGGCACCGGTCGGCCTTCCGGGCCCCTGGAGGAAAAATGACGGAGGCAGGAAGGCTCGTCCTGGCCTCCTCTAGGGCCCTGGGCACTTAGAAGAATTTTCGATTTTTTCCAGAGAACCAGGATTTCGGGCCCCTCGGCGCCCCGGCTCTGCCCCAGGATGGAGCCTCATCCCGGGCATGGTCCCTAGCTACCCGATGGCACCAGTCGGCCTTCCGGGCCCCTGGAGGAAAAATGACGGAGGCAGGAAGGCTCGTCCTGGCCTCCTCTAGGGCCCTGGGCACTTAGAAGAATTTTCGATTTTTTCCAGAGAACCAGGATTTCGGGCCCCTCGGCGCCCCGGCTCTGCCCCAGGATGGAGCCTCATCCCGGGCATGGTCCCTAGCCACCCGATGGCACCAGTCGGCGGTTCCCCCTGCCTTCCCCGCTCACAGGGGAAGGGCCAGGGAGCCCAGTGCACTGCCGGGCGAGCGCTCGCCCGCTCTACCCGCCCCGGGAGCCACCGTCCCTGGGCACGGAGGTGGTCCATGGACCCCCGATGGGGACC
>NW_028155841.1:0-2500 GCF_963454915.1 Gymnoscopelus microlampas | reverse complement strand
CGAGGCGCGGGGCGCCCCCGAAAATGGTGCACCATGTCCGGCCATGCTCCCTAGCTACCCGATGGCAAAAGTGGCCGGGACTCCCGGGAGAGAAATTTCACCCATGGGAGGGGCAGAGAGCCCAGAGCTCCCTGGGAGCTCTGGACTTAGAAGAAATCCCGGCTTTTTCCGAAAGCTCCAGGATTTCGGGCCCTGCGAGGCGCGGGGCGCCCCCGAAAATGGTGCACCATGTCCGGCCATGGTCCCTAGCTACCCGATGGCACAAGTTGCCACTTTCCCCCCATGCGAAATTTCACGCATGGGAGGGGCCGGCAGCCCAGGGCTCCCTGGGAGCTCTGGACTCTGAAGAAATGCCAGCTTTTCGGGGGTTTTTCGGCCGCCGTTTGCCCCGGCGGCGGCGCCCGGGGCCGGGGAGGGCACCGCCGCGTGCGCAGCGCCGGCCCGGATCCAACGAGCCCTCCGCCGGCCCCGGGCGACCCAGGGCCCGGGCGGTACCGCCGCTTTTAGCCCCAAAAAGAGCCGATCGACAAGCTCGGGGCGCCCGAAAAAGGTTGAGGTTTTCGGCCGGGGGTCCTCCAGGGGGTCCCCGGGGACCCCTGGAGCCCATGCCAGCACTCGCCGACATTTTCCGATTTTTTGGAGAACCATGACTCGGGGCCCCTCCGGACCCCTCGCCTGCCCAGGACCCAGGCCTCTGTCCTGGGCTACAACTACCCGATGGCACCGGTCGGCCTTCCGGGCCCCTGGAGGAAAAATGACGGAGGCAGGAAGGCTCGTCCTGGCCTCCTCTAGGGCCCTGGGCACTTAGAAGAATTTTCGATTTTTTCCAGAGAACCAGGATTTCGGGCCCCTCGGCGCCCCGGCTCTGCCCCAGGATGGAGCCTCATCCCGGGCATGGTCCCTAGCTACCCGATGGCACCAGTCGGCCTTCCGGGCCCCTGGAGGAAAAATGACGGAGGCAGGAAGGCTCGTCCTGGCCTCCTCTAGGGCCCTGGGCACTTAGAAGAATTTTCGATTTTTTCCAGAGAACCAGGATTTCGGGCCCCTCGGCGCCCCGGCTCTGCCCCAGGATGGAGCCTCATCCCGGGCATGGTCCCTAGCCACCCGATGGCACCAGTCGGCGGTTCCCCCTGCCTTCCCCGCTCACACAGGGGAAGGGCCAGGGAGCCCAGTGCACTGCCGGGCGAGCGCTCGCCCGCTCTACCCGCCCCGGGAGCCACCGTCCCTGGGCACGGAGGTGGTCCATGGACCCCCGATGGGGACCAGGCACCGGGGGTGGCGCCGCCTTGTGGACGCCGGCGGTATTGCGCCCCGCGGCCACCACTGGCCTACGCAGCCTTGTCGATCGGCTCTTTTGCCACAGCAGGCAGGACTCTGTCCTCTCTCCACCTCCGGGGACCCCCAGGGACCCCCGGCGAGGCCTCGACCCAGCCCCGGGGAGCCCCGAGGCTGGGTACTCGCTCCACTCCGGGGACCCCCGGGTCCCTGGCTCCAGAGGCTCCGGCCTGGCCGGCCGGCCGGCTCGGGCGCTCTCCGGCCGGGGACCACCAGGGACACCCGGCGAGGCCTCCACCCGGCCCAGGGAGCCCCGAGGCTGGGTACTGGCTCCGGTCCGGGGGACCCCCACCTCCGGGGGACACCCGGCTCTCCAGGCGGTCCCGTGGACCCACTCTTAAGCACCCCTCGGCGGGCATTAAGTGGACTGGCAGGCCGCGGCCAAAGCTCCGCGTGGACCTGGTGGTACAAACGGCGAGGCGCGCCCATGGGACTATTATGGACTTAGCGCGTTCGGACCCGGCTCACCGGCCGGTCCCGCGGACCCACTCTTAAGCACCCCTCGGCGGGCCTTAAGTGGACCGACAGGCCGCGGCCAAAGCCCCGCGTGGACCTGGCGGTACAAACGGCGACCCGCGCCCATGGGGCTATCGTGGACCTTTGGGCAGACTGACACCGGCCAGGCCCCCGTGCGACCGGGGCCTGGCCTCTGCCGGGCGGGGAGTCGAGCCTCTCCGTGTCGAGGCTCTCGAGTCAAGCCCGTCCCACTGACACTCGGTGGAGTGAGTGAGTGAGGCGGCGCCGCCACCCCCTGGGAGTGCGGCGGGCTCCGAAAAAGGTTGTTAGTTTAACGTCAGGTGCGCCGGGGGGCCACGTGCCGGCCCCGGTCTTCCCGGACAAAAGGTTGGATCGAGGGTTGACTCTCAATAGATCGCGGTCATACAGCCGCTCTGCTACTTACGAGACCCTGACCCAGAATCAGGTCGTTTACGAGTCATTTGGCGCCAAGTTGTTCACAAACATGAAGTGCGCGTCCGGAGGGGGGCCGCCATCTTTCGGCGACCCCCCGGCCCAGTCACGAACGGCCCTCCGCACCCGGCACGAGGCCGGGCTACGCGAGGCCAGCCGAGAGTCCTCGGCGCCCAGATATCGTTCCGTCTAGGCGGGATTCTGACTTAGAGGCGTTCAGTCATAAGCCCGCAGATGGTAGCGTCGCCCCAGTGGC
>NW_028155842.1:627500-652500 GCF_963454915.1 Gymnoscopelus microlampas | reverse complement strand
CTCCTGTGTCAGCTTCTGCTGCACATATACTAAAATTGGAACGATACAGAGAAGATTAGCATGGCCCCTGCGCAAGGATGACACGCAAATTCGTGAAGCGTTCCTCATTTTTAACCATTTTGAGGAAAGAGAGCAAAAAAAAATATTTTAGATTTTCTAAATAATTTTTAGACAGTTTTTAAAGCTTGAAAGGCCTTTAAAAGTCATTGAAAACGCTTGAAATATTAAATGGAGTCATTATTAGGGCCTAGGGTTAGGGTTTGGGCTAGGGTAAGGGTTAGGGTTAGGGTCATAGCGCTCCATCATCGGGTTAGGGTCAGGGTTATTTTTTGAGGCCCAGGGCTTTAAACCACGCCCCCAGGCCGACAGGCCTCGCCCACATCTCGAAACCACGCCCCCTGGCCGACAGGCCACGCCCCCAGCTTCAAGCCATCAGATCTACAAGCTCACATGACCTACCAGCTTGTAGATCTGCTATTTTCCGCGCCCAGGGCTTTAAACCACGCCCCCAAGCTGATAGGCCACGCCCACATCTCCAAGCCACTCCCCCGGGGTGATAGGCCACGCCCACCCGATGTCAGATCTACAAGCTCATAGAGTTATGACCTGCAAGCGTGCTGTGGATCTGCTATTTTTTAGGCCCAGGGCTTTAAACCACGCCCCCAGGCCGACAGGCCACGCCCACAGCTCGAAACCACGCCCCCAAACGGCCGGGGGACCGGGGGGCGGGGTCAAGGGTTCAAGGGTCAAGTGGGTCAATGCAGCCACTGTGGTAAAGGTTCTATCTCCAGAGGTCAACATGTGTGAATTTTTCAAAGTCCAAAAGTCACCATCTGTGAAAATGACTAAGTCCAGCAGTGAAAACGGCCAAAGGTGGGGTTTTGCCCGGCTCTCCACGGGGCCCCGGGGACCCCCCGGCCCCCACCGAGGTGCCCAGCCAGATCCCAGCTAAGCCCTCTACCTGGCTCTCCATCCGAACCCGGGGACCCACCCTTAAGCGCCCCCTGAGGAGTCCAGACCCAAGCCCGCGGGCGTTAGTTCGCCTCGCCCCTGGGGATATAGCTCGTTTTTTTCCAGAGAGCCATGGCACCACAGGCCGAAGTCCGGCCGTGCAAGGGCTCCCTTATTGGGGTGCGAGAGCTGAAAAGATGCCCTGTTGAAGGCCCCCCCACGCCAAACCGGGGCGTTCATAGAGGACGCCACCGGGCCAGGTGGAAGCACAGTGACGCGCAGTTCCGTGTTCCGCAGCCCACACAAGCTTTATAAGTTGTAGCGCCCCCTAGTGCCTCTCTGAAATGTCTGTTTTTTGGGGGATTTTTTTTTTGTTATCAATTTTTTTTTATTTTCTGTCCATTTCAGCCCCCCCAAAAAAAGAACATTGTAAAATGTTCAACAAGGCCACGCCCCCTATTTCACACACACACACACACACACACACACACACACACACACACACACACACACACACATACAATTTGTGTCCTATTTGTCAAATGGAGTCATTATTAGGGCCTAGAGTTAGGGTTTGGGTCATAGGGTCTAACCCTAACCCTAACCCTAACCATAACCCTAACCCTAACCCTAACCCATTGGTCCCAATCATTCTTCTCTGTATCGTTCCAATTTGTGTCCTTTTTGTCCTATTTGCCTGATCTTCTCTGTATCGTTCCAATTTGTGTCCTATTTGTCCTATTTGCCTGATCTTCTCTGTATCGTTCCAATTTTTGTCCTATTTGTCCAATTTGCCTGATCTTCTCTGTATCGTTCCAATTTGTGTCCTATTTGTCCTATTTGTCTGATCTTCTCTGTATCGTTCCAATTTGTGTCCTATTTGTCCTATTTGCCTGATCTTCTCTGTGTCGTTCCAATTTGTCCTATTTGCCTGATCTTCTCTGTATCGTTTCAATTTGTGTCCTATTTGCCTGATCTTTTCTGTATCGTTCCAATTTGTGTCCTATTTGTCCTATTTACCTGATCTTCTCTGTATCGTTCCAATTTCCGCTCATTCCTCTGGTTGGTCCCAATCTTCTCTGTATCGTTCCAATTTGTCCTAGGTTGGGGTTAGGCTGTCCGATTCGGCCCCCAGTTACCCAGCATGACACTGTGCTTCCACACAGACATTTTACAAGCATTTATTTTCTGACACAGGTGTTCTATCGCGTTTAAAACCGCAACCGTGTCAATTCAAGATGCTAAACTGTGACCTATATATCTGTGGTCACGGCAGGGTGCTCCTGTGTCAGCTTCTGCTGCACATATACTAAAATTGGAACGATACAGAGAAGATTAGCATGGCCCCTGCGCAAGGATGACACGCAAATTCGTGAAGCGTTCCTCATTTTTAACCATTTTGAGGAAAGAGAGCAAAAAAAAATATTTTAGATTTTCTAAATAATTTTTAGACAGTTTTTAAAGCTTGAAAGGCCTTTAAAAGTCATTGAAAACGCTTGAAATATTAAATGGAGTCATTATTAGGGCCTAGGGTTAGGGTTTGGGCTAGGGTAAGGGTTAGGGTTAGGGTCATAGCGCTCCATCATCGGGTTAGGGTCAGGGTTATTTTTTGAGGCCCAGGGCTTTAAACCACGCCCCCAGGCCGACAGGCCTCGCCCACATCTCGAAACCACGCCCCCTGGCCGACAGGCCACGCCCCCAGCTTCAAGCCATCAGATCTACAAGCTCACATGACCTACCAGCTTGTAGATCTGCTATTTTCCGCGCCCAGGGCTTTAAACCACGCCCCCAAGCTGATAGGCCACGCCCACATCTCCAAGCCACTCCCCCGGGGTGATAGGCCACGCCCACCCGATGTCAGATCTACAAGCTCATAGAGTTATGACCTGCAAGCGTGCTGTGGATCTGCTATTTTTTAGGCCCAGGGCTTTAAACCACGCCCCCAGGCCGACAGGCCACGCCCACAGCTCGAAACCACGCCCCCAAACGGCCGGGGGACCGGGGGGCGGGGTCAAGGGTTCAAGGGTCAAGTGGGTCAATGCAGCCACTGTGGTAAAGGTTCTATCTCCAGAGGTCAACATGTGTGAATTTTTCAAAGTCCAAAAGTCACCATCTGTGAAAATGACTAAGTCCAGCAGTGAAAACGGCCAAAGGTGGGGTTTTGCCCGGCTCTCCACGGGGCCCCGGGGACCCCCCGGCCCCCACCGAGGTGCCCAGCCAGATCCCAGCTAAGCCCTCTACCTGGCTCTCCATCCGAACCCGGGGACCCACCCTTAAGCGCCCCCTGAGGAGTCCAGACCCAAGCCCGCGGGCGTTAGTTCGCCTCGCCCCTGGGGATATAGCTCGTTTTTTTCCAGAGAGCCATGGCACCACAGGCCGAAGTCCGGCCGTGCAAGGGCTCCCTTATTGGGGTGCGAGAGCTGAAAAGATGCCCTGTTGAAGGCCCCCCCACGCCAAACCGGGGCGTTCATAGAGGACGCCACCGGGCCAGGTGGAAGCACAGTGACGCGCAGTTCCGTGTTCCGCAGCCCACACAAGCTTTATAAGTTGTAGCGCCCCCTAGTGCCTCTCTGAAATGTCTGTTTTTTGGGGGATTTTTTTTTTGTTATCAATTTTTTTTTATTTTCTGTCCATTTCAGCCCCCCCAAAAAAAGAACATTGTAAAATGTTCAACAAGGCCACGCCCCCTATTTCACACACACACACACACACACACACACACACACACACACACACACACACACACACATACAATTTGTGTCCTATTTGTCAAATGGAGTCATTATTAGGGCCTAGAGTTAGGGTTTGGGTCATAGGGTCTAACCCTAACCCTAACCCTAACCATAACCCTAACCCTAACCCTAACCCATTGGTCCCAATCATTCTTCTCTGTATCGTTCCAATTTGTGTCCTTTTTGTCCTATTTGCCTGATCTTCTCTGTATCGTTCCAATTTGTGTCCTATTTGTCCTATTTGCCTGATCTTCTCTGTATCGTTCCAATTTTTGTCCTATTTGTCCAATTTGCCTGATCTTCTCTGTATCGTTCCAATTTGTGTCCTATTTGTCCTATTTGTCTGATCTTCTCTGTATCGTTCCAATTTGTGTCCTATTTGTCCTATTTGCCTGATCTTCTCTGTGTCGTTCCAATTTGTCCTATTTGCCTGATCTTCTCTGTATCGTTTCAATTTGTGTCCTATTTGCCTGATCTTTTCTGTATCGTTCCAATTTGTGTCCTATTTGTCCTATTTACCT
Source organism: Gymnoscopelus microlampas (assembly GCF_963454915.1). NCBI lineage: Eukaryota > Metazoa > Chordata > Actinopteri > Myctophiformes > Myctophidae > Gymnoscopelus > Gymnoscopelus microlampas. Next base: position 648,296 of record NW_028155842.1, on the reverse strand, counting down.
GATCTTCTCTGTATCGTTCCAATTTCCGCTCATTCCTCTGGTTGGTCCCAATCTTCTCTGTATCGTTCCAATTTGTCCTAGGTTGGGGTTAGGCTGTCCGATTCGGCCCCCAGTTACCCAGCATGACACTGTGCTTCCACACAGACATTTTACAAGCATTTATTTTCTGACACAGGTGTTCTATCGCGTTTAAAACCGCAACCGTGTCAATTCAAGATGCTAAACTGTGACCTATATATCTGTGGTCACGGCAGGGTGCTCCTGTGTCAGCTTCTGCTGCACATATACTAAAATTGGAACGATACAGAGAAGATTAGCATGGCCCCTGCGCAAGGATGACACGCAAATTCGTGAAGCGTTCCTCATTTTTAACCATTTTGAGGAAAGAGAGCAAAAAAAAATATTTTAGATTTTCTAAATAATTTTTAGACAGTTTTTAAAGCTTGAAAGGCCTTTAAAAGTCATTGAAAACGCTTGAAATATTAAATGGAGTCATTATTAGGGCCTAGGGTTAGGGTTTGGGCTAGGGTAAGGGTTAGGGTTAGGGTCATAGCGCTCCATCATCGGGTTAGGGTCAGGGTTATTTTTTGAGGCCCAGGGCTTTAAACCACGCCCCCAGGCCGACAGGCCTCGCCCACATCTCGAAACCACGCCCCCTGGCCGACAGGCCACGCCCCCAGCTTCAAGCCATCAGATCTACAAGCTCACATGACCTACCAGCTTGTAGATCTGCTATTTTCCGCGCCCAGGGCTTTAAACCACGCCCCCAAGCTGATAGGCCACGCCCACATCTCCAAGCCACTCCCCCGGGGTGATAGGCCACGCCCACCCGATGTCAGATCTACAAGCTCATAGAGTTATGACCTGCAAGCGTGCTGTGGATCTGCTATTTTTTAGGCCCAGGGCTTTAAACCACGCCCCCAGGCCGACAGGCCACGCCCACAGCTCGAAACCACGCCCCCAAACGGCCGGGGGACCGGGGGGCGGGGTCAAGGGTTCAAGGGTCAAGTGGGTCAATGCAGCCACTGTGGTAAAGGTTCTATCTCCAGAGGTCAACATGTGTGAATTTTTCAAAGTCCAAAAGTCACCATCTGTGAAAATGACTAAGTCCAGCAGTGAAAACGGCCAAAGGTGGGGTTTTGCCCGGCTCTCCACGGGGCCCCGGGGACCCCCCGGCCCCCACCGAGGTGCCCAGCCAGATCCCAGCTAAGCCCTCTACCTGGCTCTCCATCCGAACCCGGGGACCCACCCTTAAGCGCCCCCTGAGGAGTCCAGACCCAAGCCCGCGGGCGTTAGTTCGCCTCGCCCCTGGGGATATAGCTCGTTTTTTTCCAGAGAGCCATGGCACCACAGGCCGAAGTCCGGCCGTGCAAGGGCTCCCTTATTGGGGTGCGAGAGCTGAAAAGATGCCCTGTTGAAGGCCCCCCCACGCCAAACCGGGGCGTTCATAGAGGACGCCACCGGGCCAGGTGGAAGCACAGTGACGCGCAGTTCCGTGTTCCGCAGCCCACACAAGCTTTATAAGTTGTAGCGCCCCCTAGTGCCTCTCTGAAATGTCTGTTTTTTGGGGGATTTTTTTTTTGTTATCAATTTTTTTTTATTTTCTGTCCATTTCAGCCCCCCCAAAAAAAGAACATTGTAAAATGTTCAACAAGGCCACGCCCCCTATTTCACACACACACACACACACACACACACACACACACACACACACACACACACACACATACAATTTGTGTCCTATTTGTCAAATGGAGTCATTATTAGGGCCTAGAGTTAGGGTTTGGGTCATAGGGTCTAACCCTAACCCTAACCCTAACCATAACCCTAACCCTAACCCTAACCCATTGGTCCCAATCATTCTTCTCTGTATCGTTCCAATTTGTGTCCTTTTTGTCCTATTTGCCTGATCTTCTCTGTATCGTTCCAATTTGTGTCCTATTTGTCCTATTTGCCTGATCTTCTCTGTATCGTTCCAATTTTTGTCCTATTTGTCCAATTTGCCTGATCTTCTCTGTATCGTTCCAATTTGTGTCCTATTTGTCCTATTTGTCTGATCTTCTCTGTATCGTTCCAATTTGTGTCCTATTTGTCCTATTTGCCTGATCTTCTCTGTGTCGTTCCAATTTGTCCTATTTGCCTGATCTTCTCTGTATCGTTTCAATTTGTGTCCTATTTGCCTGATCTTTTCTGTATCGTTCCAATTTGTGTCCTATTTGTCCTATTTACCTGATCTTCTCTGTATCGTTCCAATTTCCGCTCATTCCTCTGGTTGGTCCCAATCTTCTCTGTATCGTTCCAATTTGTCCTAGGTTGGGGTTAGGCTGTCCGATTCGGCCCCCAGTTACCCAGCATGACACTGTGCTTCCACACAGACATTTTACAAGCATTTATTTTCTGACACAGGTGTTCTATCGCGTTTAAAACCGCAACCGTGTCAATTCAAGATGCTAAACTGTGACCTATATATCTGTGGTCACGGCAGGGTGCTCCTGTGTCAGCTTCTGCTGCACATATACTAAAATTGGAACGATACAGAGAAGATTAGCATGGCCCCTGCGCAAGGATGACACGCAAATTCGTGAAGCGTTCCTCATTTTTAACCATTTTGAGGAAAGAGAGCAAAAAAAAATATTTTAGATTTTCTAAATAATTTTTAGACAGTTTTTAAAGCTTGAAAGGCCTTTAAAAGTCATTGAAAACGCTTGAAATATTAAATGGAGTCATTATTAGGGCCTAGGGTTAGGGTTTGGGCTAGGGTAAGGGTTAGGGTTAGGGTCATAGCGCTCCATCATCGGGTTAGGGTCAGGGTTATTTTTTGAGGCCCAGGGCTTTAAACCACGCCCCCAGGCCGACAGGCCTCGCCCACATCTCGAAACCACGCCCCCTGGCCGACAGGCCACGCCCCCAGCTTCAAGCCATCAGATCTACAAGCTCACATGACCTACCAGCTTGTAGATCTGCTATTTTCCGCGCCCAGGGCTTTAAACCACGCCCCCAAGCTGATAGGCCACGCCCACATCTCCAAGCCACTCCCCCGGGGTGATAGGCCACGCCCACCCGATGTCAGATCTACAAGCTCATAGAGTTATGACCTGCAAGCGTGCTGTGGATCTGCTATTTTTTAGGCCCAGGGCTTTAAACCACGCCCCCAGGCCGACAGGCCACGCCCACAGCTCGAAACCACGCCCCCAAACGGCCGGGGGACCGGGGGGCGGGGTCAAGGGTTCAAGGGTCAAGTGGGTCAATGCAGCCACTGTGGTAAAGGTTCTATCTCCAGAGGTCAACATGTGTGAATTTTTCAAAGTCCAAAAGTCACCATCTGTGAAAATGACTAAGTCCAGCAGTGAAAACGGCCAAAGGTGGGGTTTTGCCCGGCTCTCCACGGGGCCCCGGGGACCCCCCGGCCCCCACCGAGGTGCCCAGCCAGATCCCAGCTAAGCCCTCTACCTGGCTCTCCATCCGAACCCGGGGACCCACCCTTAAGCGCCCCCTGAGGAGTCCAGACCCAAGCCCGCGGGCGTTAGTTCGCCTCGCCCCTGGGGATATAGCTCGTTTTTTTCCAGAGAGCCATGGCACCACAGGCCGAAGTCCGGCCGTGCAAGGGCTCCCTTATTGGGGCGAGAGCTGAAAAGATGCCCTGTTGAAGGCCCCCCCACGCCAAACCGGGGCGTTCATAGAGGACGCCACCGGGCCAGGTGGAAGCACAGTGACGCGCAGTTCCGTGTTCCGCAGCCCACACAAGCTTTATAAGTTGTAGCGCCCCCTAGTGCCTCTCTGAAATGTCTGTTTTTTGGGGGATTTTTTTTTTGTTATCAATTTTTTTTTATTTTCTGTCCATTTCAGCCCCCCCAAAAAAAGAACATTGTAAAATGTTCAACAAGGCCACGCCCCCTATTTCACACACACACACACACACACACACACACACACACACACACACACACACACACACATACAATTTGTGTCCTATTTGTCAAATGGAGTCATTATTAGGGCCTAGAGTTAGGGTTTGGGTCATAGGGTCTAACCCTAACCCTAACCCTAACCATAACCCTAACCCTAACCCTAACCCATTGGTCCCAATCATTCTTCTCTGTATCGTTCCAATTTGTGTCCTTTTTGTCCTATTTGCCTGATCTTCTCTGTATCGTTCCAATTTGTGTCCTATTTGTCCTATTTGCCTGATCTTCTCTGTATCGTTCCAATTTTTGTCCTATTTGTCCAATTTGCCTGATCTTCTCTGTATCGTTCCAATTTGTGTCCTATTTGTCCTATTTGTCTGATCTTCTCTGTATCGTTCCAATTTGTGTCCTATTTGTCCTATTTGCCTGATCTTCTCTGTGTCGTTCCAATTTGTCCTATTTGCCTGATCTTCTCTGTATCGTTTCAATTTGTGTCCTATTTGCCTGATCTTTTCTGTATCGTTCCAATTTGTGTCCTATTTGTCCTATTTACCTGATCTTCTCTGTATCGTTCCAATTTCCGCTCATTCCTCTGGTTGGTCCCAATCTTCTCTGTATCGTTCCAATTTGTCCTAGGTTGGGGTTAGGCTGTCCGATTCGGCCCCCAGTTACCCAGCATGACACTGTGCTTCCACACAGACATTTTACAAGCATTTATTTTCTGACACAGGTGTTCTATCGCGTTTAAAACCGCAACCGTGTCAATTCAAGATGCTAAACTGTGACCTATATATCTGTGGTCACGGCAGGGTGCTCCTGTGTCAGCTTCTGCTGCACATATACTAAAATTGGAACGATACAGAGAAGATTAGCATGGCCCCTGCGCAAGGATGACACGCAAATTCGTGAAGCGTTCCTCATTTTTAACCATTTTGAGGAAAGAGAGCAAAAAAAAATATTTTAGATTTTCTAAATAATTTTTAGACAGTTTTTAAAGCTTGAAAGGCCTTTAAAAGTCATTGAAAACGCTTGAAATATTAAATGGAGTCATTATTAGGGCCTAGGGTTAGGGTTTGGGCTAGGGTAAGGGTTAGGGTTAGGGTCATAGCGCTCCATCATCGGGTTAGGGTCAGGGTTATTTTTTGAGGCCCAGGGCTTTAAACCACGCCCCCAGGCCGACAGGCCTCGCCCACATCTCGAAACCACGCCCCCTGGCCGACAGGCCACGCCCCCAGCTTCAAGCCATCAGATCTACAAGCTCACATGACCTACCAGCTTGTAGATCTGCTATTTTCCGCGCCCAGGGCTTTAAACCACGCCCCCAAGCTGATAGGCCACGCCCACATCTCCAAGCCACTCCCCCGGGGTGATAGGCCACGCCCACCCGATGTCAGATCTACAAGCTCATAGAGTTATGACCTGCAAGCGTGCTGTGGATCTGCTATTTTTTAGGCCCAGGGCTTTAAACCACGCCCCCAGGCCGACAGGCCACGCCCACAGCTCGAAACCACGCCCCCAAACGGCCGGGGGACCGGGGGGCGGGGTCAAGGGTTCAAGGGTCAAGTGGGTCAATGCAGCCACTGTGGTAAAGGTTCTATCTCCAGAGGTCAACATGTGTGAATTTTTCAAAGTCCAAAAGTCACCATCTGTGAAAATGACTAAGTCCAGCAGTGAAAACGGCCAAAGGTGGGGTTTTGCCCGGCTCTCCACGGGGCCCCGGGGACCCCCCGGCCCCCACCGAGGTGCCCAGCCAGATCCCAGCTAAGCCCTCTACCTGGCTCTCCATCCGAACCCGGGGACCCACCCTTAAGCGCCCCCTGAGGAGTCCAGACCCAAGCCCGCGGGCGTTAGTTCGCCTCGCCCCTGGGGATATAGCTCGTTTTTTTCCAGAGAGCCATGGCACCACAGGCCGAAGTCCGGCCGTGCAAGGGCTCCCTTATTGGGGTGCGAGAGCTGAAAAGATGCCCTGTTGAAGGCCCCCCCACGCCAAACCGGGGCGTTCATAGAGGACGCCACCGGGCCAGGTGGAAGCACAGTGACGCGCAGTTCCGTGTTCCGCAGCCCACACAAGCTTTATAAGTTGTAGCGCCCCCTAGTGCCTCTCTGAAATGTCTGTTTTTTGGGGGATTTTTTTTTTGTTATCAATTTTTTTTTATTTTCTGTCCATTTCAGCCCCCCCAAAAAAAGAACATTGTAAAATGTTCAACAAGGCCACGCCCCCTATTTCACACACACACACACACACACACACACACACACACACACACACACACACACACACATACAATTTGTGTCCTATTTGTCAAATGGAGTCATTATTAGGGCCTAGAGTTAGGGTTTGGGTCATAGGGTCTAACCCTAACCCTAACCCTAACCATAACCCTAACCCTAACCCTAACCCATTGGTCCCAATCATTCTTCTCTGTATCGTTCCAATTTGTGTCCTTTTTGTCCTATTTGCCTGATCTTCTCTGTATCGTTCCAATTTGTGTCCTATTTGTCCTATTTGCCTGATCTTCTCTGTATCGTTCCAATTTTTGTCCTATTTGTCCAATTTGCCTGATCTTCTCTGTATCGTTCCAATTTGTGTCCTATTTGTCCTATTTGTCTGATCTTCTCTGTATCGTTCCAATTTGTGTCCTATTTGTCCTATTTGCCTGATCTTCTCTGTGTCGTTCCAATTTGTCCTATTTGCCTGATCTTCTCTGTATCGTTTCAATTTGTGTCCTATTTGCCTGATCTTTTCTGTATCGTTCCAATTTGTGTCCTATTTGTCCTATTTACCTGATCTTCTCTGTATCGTTCCAATTTCCGCTCATTCCTCTGGTTGGTCCCAATCTTCTCTGTATCGTTCCAATTTGTCCTAGGTTGGGGTTAGGCTGTCCGATTCGGCCCCCAGTTACCCAGCATGACACTGTGCTTCCACACAGACATTTTACAAGCATTTATTTTCTGACACAGGTGTTCTATCGCGTTTAAAACCGCAACCGTGTCAATTCAAGATGCTAAACTGTGACCTATATATCTGTGGTCACGGCAGGGTGCTCCTGTGTCAGCTTCTGCTGCACATATACTAAAATTGGAACGATACAGAGAAGATTAGCATGGCCCCTGCGCAAGGATGACACGCAAATTCGTGAAGCGTTCCTCATTTTTAACCATTTTGAGGAAAGAGAGCAAAAAAAAATATTTTAGATTTTCTAAATAATTTTTAGACAGTTTTTAAAGCTTGAAAGGCCTTTAAAAGTCATTGAAAACGCTTGAAATATTAAATGGAGTCATTATTAGGGCCTAGGGTTAGGGTTTGGGCTAGGGTAAGGGTTAGGGTTAGGGTCATAGCGCTCCATCATCGGGTTAGGGTCAGGGTTATTTTTTGAGGCCCAGGGCTTTAAACCACGCCCCCAGGCCGACAGGCCTCGCCCACATCTCGAAACCACGCCCCCTGGCCGACAGGCCACGCCCCCAGCTTCAAGCCATCAGATCTACAAGCTCACATGACCTACCAGCTTGTAGATCTGCTATTTTCCGCGCCCAGGGCTTTAAACCACGCCCCCAAGCTGATAGGCCACGCCCACATCTCCAAGCCACTCCCCCGGGGTGATAGGCCACGCCCACCCGATGTCAGATCTACAAGCTCATAGAGTTATGACCTGCAAGCGTGCTGTGGATCTGCTATTTTTTAGGCCCAGGGCTTTAAACCACGCCCCCAGGCCGACAGGCCACGCCCACAGCTCGAAACCACGCCCCCAAACGGCCGGGGGACCGGGGGGCGGGGTCAAGGGTTCAAGGGTCAAGTGGGTCAATGCAGCCACTGTGGTAAAGGTTCTATCTCCAGAGGTCAACATGTGTGAATTTTTCAAAGTCCAAAAGTCACCATCTGTGAAAATGACTAAGTCCAGCAGTGAAAACGGCCAAAGGTGGGGTTTTGCCCGGCTCTCCACGGGGCCCCGGGGACCCCCCGGCCCCCACCGAGGTGCCCAGCCAGATCCCAGCTAAGCCCTCTACCTGGCTCTCCATCCGAACCCGGGGACCCACCCTTAAGCGCCCCCTGAGGAGTCCAGACCCAAGCCCGCGGGCGTTAGTTCGCCTCGCCCCTGGGGATATAGCTCGTTTTTTTCCAGAGAGCCATGGCACCACAGGCCGAAGTCCGGCCGTGCAAGGGCTCCCTTATTGGGGTGCGAGAGCTGAAAAGATGCCCTGTTGAAGGCCCCCCCACGCCAAACCGGGGCGTTCATAGAGGACGCCACCGGGCCAGGTGGAAGCACAGTGACGCGCAGTTCCGTGTTCCGCAGCCCACACAAGCTTTATAAGTTGTAGCGCCCCCTAGTGCCTCTCTGAAATGTCTGTTTTTTGGGGGATTTTTTTTTTGTTATCAATTTTTTTTTATTTTCTGTCCATTTCAGCCCCCCCAAAAAAAGAACATTGTAAAATGTTCAACAAGGCCACGCCCCCTATTTCACACACACACACACACACACACACACACACACACACACACACACACACACACACATACAATTTGTGTCCTATTTGTCAAATGGAGTCATTATTAGGGCCTAGAGTTAGGGTTTGGGTCATAGGGTCTAACCCTAACCCTAACCCTAACCATAACCCTAACCCTAACCCTAACCCATTGGTCCCAATCATTCTTCTCTGTATCGTTCCAATTTGTGTCCTTTTTGTCCTATTTGCCTGATCTTCTCTGTATCGTTCCAATTTGTGTCCTATTTGTCCTATTTGCCTGATCTTCTCTGTATCGTTCCAATTTTTGTCCTATTTGTCCAATTTGCCTGATCTTCTCTGTATCGTTCCAATTTGTGTCCTATTTGTCCTATTTGTCTGATCTTCTCTGTATCGTTCCAATTTGTGTCCTATTTGTCCTATTTGCCTGATCTTCTCTGTGTCGTTCCAATTTGTCCTATTTGCCTGATCTTCTCTGTATCGTTTCAATTTGTGTCCTATTTGCCTGATCTTTTCTGTATCGTTCCAATTTGTGTCCTATTTGTCCTATTTACCTGATCTTCTCTGTATCGTTCCAATTTCCGCTCATTCCTCTGGTTGGTCCCAATCTTCTCTGTATCGTTCCAATTTGTCCTAGGTTGGGGTTAGGCTGTCCGATTCGGCCCCCAGTTACCCAGCATGACACTGTGCTTCCACACAGACATTTTACAAGCATTTATTTTCTGACACAGGTGTTCTATCGCGTTTAAAACCGCAACCGTGTCAATTCAAGATGCTAAACTGTGACCTATATATCTGTGGTCACGGCAGGGTGCTCCTGTGTCAGCTTCTGCTGCACATATACTAAAATTGGAACGATACAGAGAAGATTAGCATGGCCCCTGCGCAAGGATGACACGCAAATTCGTGAAGCGTTCCTCATTTTTAACCATTTTGAGGAAAGAGAGCAAAAAAAAATATTTTAGATTTTCTAAATAATTTTTAGACAGTTTTTAAAGCTTGAAAGGCCTTTAAAAGTCATTGAAAACGCTTGAAATATTAAATGGAGTCATTATTAGGGCCTAGGGTTAGGGTTTGGGCTAGGGTAAGGGTTAGGGTTAGGGTCATAGCGCTCCATCATCGGGTTAGGGTCAGGGTTATTTTTTGAGGCCCAGGGCTTTAAACCACGCCCCCAGGCCGACAGGCCTCGCCCACATCTCGAAACCACGCCCCCTGGCCGACAGGCCACGCCCCCAGCTTCAAGCCATCAGATCTACAAGCTCACATGACCTACCAGCTTGTAGATCTGCTATTTTCCGCGCCCAGGGCTTTAAACCACGCCCCCAAGCTGATAGGCCACGCCCACATCTCCAAGCCACTCCCCCGGGGTGATAGGCCACGCCCACCCGATGTCAGATCTACAAGCTCATAGAGTTATGACCTGCAAGCGTGCTGTGGATCTGCTATTTTTTAGGCCCAGGGCTTTAAACCACGCCCCCAGGCCGACAGGCCACGCCCACAGCTCGAAACCACGCCCCCAAACGGCCGGGGGACCGGGGGGCGGGGTCAAGGGTTCAAGGGTCAAGTGGGTCAATGCAGCCACTGTGGTAAAGGTTCTATCTCCAGAGGTCAACATGTGTGAATTTTTCAAAGTCCAAAAGTCACCATCTGTGAAAATGACTAAGTCCAGCAGTGAAAACGGCCAAAGGTGGGGTTTTGCCCGGCTCTCCACGGGGCCCCGGGGACCCCCCGGCCCCCACCGAGGTGCCCAGCCAGATCCCAGCTAAGCCCTCTACCTGGCTCTCCATCCGAACCCGGGGACCCACCCTTAAGCGCCCCCTGAGGAGTCCAGACCCAAGCCCGCGGGCGTTAGTTCGCCTCGCCCCTGGGGATATAGCTCGTTTTTTTCCAGAGAGCCATGGCACCACAGGCCGAAGTCCGGCCGTGCAAGGGCTCCCTTATTGGGGTGCGAGAGCTGAAAAGATGCCCTGTTGAAGGCCCCCCCACGCCAAACCGGGGCGTTCATAGAGGACGCCACCGGGCCAGGTGGAAGCACAGTGACGCGCAGTTCCGTGTTCCGCAGCCCACACAAGCTTTATAAGTTGTAGCGCCCCCTAGTGCCTCTCTGAAATGTCTGTTTTTTGGGGGATTTTTTTTTTGTTATCAATTTTTTTTTATTTTCTGTCCATTTCAGCCCCCCCAAAAAAAGAACATTGTAAAATGTTCAACAAGGCCACGCCCCCTATTTCACACACACACACACACACACACACACACACACACACACACACACACACACACACACATACAATTTGTGTCCTATTTGTCAAATGGAGTCATTATTAGGGCCTAGAGTTAGGGTTTGGGTCATAGGGTCTAACCCTAACCCTAACCCTAACCATAACCCTAACCCTAACCCTAACCCATTGGTCCCAATCATTCTTCTCTGTATCGTTCCAATTTGTGTCCTTTTTGTCCTATTTGCCTGATCTTCTCTGTATCGTTCCAATTTGTGTCCTATTTGTCCTATTTGCCTGATCTTCTCTGTATCGTTCCAATTTTTGTCCTATTTGTCCAATTTGCCTGATCTTCTCTGTATCGTTCCAATTTGTGTCCTATTTGTCCTATTTGTCTGATCTTCTCTGTATCGTTCCAATTTGTGTCCTATTTGTCCTATTTGCCTGATCTTCTCTGTGTCGTTCCAATTTGTCCTATTTGCCTGATCTTCTCTGTATCGTTTCAATTTGTGTCCTATTTGCCTGATCTTTTCTGTATCGTTCCAATTTGTGTCCTATTTGTCCTATTTACCTGATCTTCTCTGTATCGTTCCAATTTCCGCTCATTCCTCTGGTTGGTCCCAATCTTCTCTGTATCGTTCCAATTTGTCCTAGGTTGGGGTTAGGCTGTCCGATTCGGCCCCCAGTTACCCAGCATGACACTGTGCTTCCACACAGACATTTTACAAGCATTTATTTTCTGACACAGGTGTTCTATCGCGTTTAAAACCGCAACCGTGTCAATTCAAGATGCTAAACTGTGACCTATATATCTGTGGTCACGGCAGGGTGCTCCTGTGTCAGCTTCTGCTGCACATATACTAAAATTGGAACGATACAGAGAAGATTAGCATGGCCCCTGCGCAAGGATGACACGCAAATTCGTGAAGCGTTCCTCATTTTTAACCATTTTGAGGAAAGAGAGCAAAAAAAAATATTTTAGATTTTCTAAATAATTTTTAGACAGTTTTTAAAGCTTGAAAGGCCTTTAAAAGTCATTGAAAACGCTTGAAATATTAAATGGAGTCATTATTAGGGCCTAGGGTTAGGGTTTGGGCTAGGGTAAGGGTTAGGGTTAGGGTCATAGCGCTCCATCATCGGGTTAGGGTCAGGGTTATTTTTTGAGGCCCAGGGCTTTAAACCACGCCCCCAGGCCGACAGGCCTCGCCCACATCTCGAAACCACGCCCCCTGGCCGACAGGCCACGCCCCCAGCTTCAAGCCATCAGATCTACAAGCTCACATGACCTACCAGCTTGTAGATCTGCTATTTTCCGCGCCCAGGGCTTTAAACCACGCCCCCAAGCTGATAGGCCACGCCCACATCTCCAAGCCACTCCCCCGGGGTGATAGGCCACGCCCACCCGATGTCAGATCTACAAGCTCATAGAGTTATGACCTGCAAGCGTGCTGTGGATCTGCTATTTTTTAGGCCCAGGGCTTTAAACCACGCCCCCAGGCCGACAGGCCACGCCCACAGCTCGAAACCACGCCCCCAAACGGCCGGGGGACCGGGGGGCGGGGTCAAGGGTTCAAGGGTCAAGTGGGTCAATGCAGCCACTGTGGTAAAGGTTCTATCTCCAGAGGTCAACATGTGTGAATTTTTCAAAGTCCAAAAGTCACCATCTGTGAAAATGACTAAGTCCAGCAGTGAAAACGGCCAAAGGTGGGGTTTTGCCCGGCTCTCCACGGGGCCCCGGGGACCCCCCGGCCCCCACCGAGGTGCCCAGCCAGATCCCAGCTAAGCCCTCTACCTGGCTCTCCATCCGAACCCGGGGACCCACCCTTAAGCGCCCCCTGAGGAGTCCAGACCCAAGCCCGCGGGCGTTAGTTCGCCTCGCCCCTGGGGATATAGCTCGTTTTTTTCCAGAGAGCCATGGCACCACAGGCCGAAGTCCGGCCGTGCAAGGGCTCCCTTATTGGGGTGCGAGAGCTGAAAAGATGCCCTGTTGAAGGCCCCCCCACGCCAAACCGGGGCGTTCATAGAGGACGCCACCGGGCCAGGTGGAAGCACAGTGACGCGCAGTTCCGTGTTCCGCAGCCCACACAAGCTTTATAAGTTGTAGCGCCCCCTAGTGCCTCTCTGAAATGTCTGTTTTTTGGGGGATTTTTTTTTTGTTATCAATTTTTTTTTATTTTCTGTCCATTTCAGCCCCCCAAAAAAAAGAACATTGTAAAATGTTCAACAAGGCCACGCCCCCTATTTCACACACACACACACACACACACACACACACACACACACACACACACACACACACACACACACACATACAATTTGTGTCCTATTTGTCAAATGGAGTCATTATTAGGGCCTAGAGTTAGGGTTTGGGTCATAGGGTCTAACCCTAACCCTAACCCTAACCATAACCCTAACCCTAACCCTAACCCATTGGTCCCAATCATTCTTCTCTGTATCGTTCCAATTTGTGTCCTTTTTGTCCTATTTGCCTGATCTTCTCTGTATCGTTCCAATTTGTGTCCTATTTGTCCTATTTGCCTGATCTTCTCTGTATCGTTCCAATTTTTGTCCTATTTGTCCAATTTGCCTGATCTTCTCTGTATCGTTCCAATTTGTGTCCTATTTGTCCTATTTGTCTGATCTTCTCTGTATCGTTCCAATTTGTGTCCTATTTGTCCTATTTGCCTGATCTTCTCTGTGTCGTTCCAATTTGTCCTATTTGCCTGATCTTCTCTGTATCGTTTCAATTTGTGTCCTATTTGCCTGATCTTTTCTGTATCGTTCCAATTTGTGTCCTATTTGTCCTATTTACCTGATCTTCTCTGTATCGTTCCAATTTCCGCTCATTCCTCTGGTTGGTCCCAATCTTCTCTGTATCGTTCCAATTTGTCCTAGGTTGGGGTTAGGCTGTCCGATTCGGCCCCCAGTTACCCAGCATGACACTGTGCTTCCACACAGACATTTTACAAGCATTTATTTTCTGACACAGGTGTTCTATCGCGTTTAAAACCGCAACCGTGTCAATTCAAGATGCTAAACTGTGACCTATATATCTGTGGTCACGGCAGGGTGCTCCTGTGTCAGCTTCTGCTGCACATATACTAAAATTGGAACGATACAGAGAAGATTAGCATGGCCCCTGCGCAAGGATGACACGCAAATTCGTGAAGCGTTCCTCATTTTTAACCATTTTGAGGAAAGAGAGCAAAAAAAAATATTTTAGATTTTCTAAATAATTTTTAGACAGTTTTTAAAGCTTGAAAGGCCTTTAAAAGTCATTGAAAACGCTTGAAATATTAAATGGAGTCATTATTAGGGCCTAGGGTTAGGGTTTGGGCTAGGGTAAGGGTTAGGGTTAGGGTCATAGCGCTCCATCATCGGGTTAGGGTCAGGGTTATTTTTTGAGGCCCAGGGCTTTAAACCACGCCCCCAGGCCGACAGGCCTCGCCCACATCTCGAAACCACGCCCCCTGGCCGACAGGCCACGCCCCCAGCTTCAAGCCATCAGATCTACAAGCTCACATGACCTACCAGCTTGTAGATCTGCTATTTTCCGCGCCCAGGGCTTTAAACCACGCCCCCAAGCTGATAGGCCACGCCCACATCTCCAAGCCACTCCCCCGGGGTGATAGGCCACGCCCACCCGATGTCAGATCTACAAGCTCATAGAGTTATGACCTGCAAGCGTGCTGTGGATCTGCTATTTTTTAGGCCCAGGGCTTTAAACCACGCCCCCAGGCCGACAGGCCACGCCCACAGCTCGAAACCACGCCCCCAAACGGCCGGGGGACCGGGGGGCGGGGTCAAGGGTTCAAGGGTCAAGTGGGTCAATGCAGCCACTGTGGTAAAGGTTCTATCTCCAGAGGTCAACATGTGTGAATTTTTCAAAGTCCAAAAGTCACCATCTGTGAAAATGACTAAGTCCAGCAGTGAAAACGGCCAAAGGTGGGGTTTTGCCCGGCTCTCCACGGGGCCCCGGGGACCCCCCGGCCCCCACCGAGGTGCCCAGCCAGATCCCAGCTAAGCCCTCTACCTGGCTCTCCATCCGAACCCGGGGACCCACCCTTAAGCGCCCCCTGAGGAGTCCAGACCCAAGCCCGCGGGCGTTAGTTCGCCTCGCCCCTGGGGATATAGCTCGTTTTTTTCCAGAGAGCCATGGCACCACAGGCCGAAGTCCGGCCGTGCAAGGGCTCCCTTATTGGGGTGCGAGAGCTGAAAAGATGCCCTGTTGAAGGCCCCCCCACGCCAAACCGGGGCGTTCATAGAGGACGCCACCGGGCCAGGTGGAAGCACAGTGACGCGCAGTTCCGTGTTCCGCAGCCCACACAAGCTTTATAAGTTGTAGCGCCCCCTAGTGCCTCTCTGAAATGTCTGTTTTTTGGGGGATTTTTTTTTTGTTATCAATTTTTTTTTATTTTCTGTCCATTTCAGCCCCCCAAAAAAAAGAACATTGTAAAATGTTCAACAAGGCCACGCCCCCTATTTCACACACACACACACACACACACACACACACACACACACACACACACACACACACACACACACACACATACAATTTGTGTCCTATTTGTCAAATGGAGTCATTATTAGGGCCTAGAGTTAGGGTTTGGGTCATAGGGTCTAACCCTAACCCTAACCCTAACCATAACCCTAACCCTAACCCTAACCCATTGGTCCCAATCATTCTTCTCTGTATCGTTCCAATTTGTGTCCTTTTTGTCCTATTTGCCTGATCTTCTCTGTATCGTTCCAATTTGTGTCCTATTTGTCCTATTTGCCTGATCTTCTCTGTATCGTTCCAATTTTTGTCCTATTTGTCCAATTTGCCTGATCTTCTCTGTATCGTTCCAATTTGTGTCCTATTTGTCCTATTTGTCTGATCTTCTCTGTATCGTTCCAATTTGTGTCCTATTTGTCCTATTTGCCTGATCTTCTCTGTGTCGTTCCAATTTGTCCTATTTGCCTGATCTTCTCTGTATCGTTTCAATTTGTGTCCTATTTGCCTGATCTTTTCTGTATCGTTCCAATTTGTGTCCTATTTGTCCTATTTACCTGATCTTCTCTGTATCGTTCCAATTTCCGCTCATTCCTCTGGTTGGTCCCAATCTTCTCTGTATCGTTCCAATTTGTCCTAGGTTGGGGTTAGGCTGTCCGATTCGGCCCCCAGTTACCCAGCATGACACTGTGCTTCCACACAGACATTTTACAAGCATTTATTTTCTGACACAGGTGTTCTATCGCGTTTAAAACCGCAACCGTGTCAATTCAAGATGCTAAACTGTGACCTATATATCTGTGGTCACGGCAGGGTGCTCCTGTGTCAGCTTCTGCTGCACATATACTAAAATTGGAACGATACAGAGAAGATTAGCATGGCCCCTGCGCAAGGATGACACGCAAATTCGTGAAGCGTTCCTCATTTTTAACCATTTTGAGGAAAGAGAGCAAAAAAAAATATTTTAGATTTTCTAAATAATTTTTAGACAGTTTTTAAAGCTTGAAAGGCCTTTAAAAGTCATTGAAAACGCTTGAAATATTAAATGGAGTCATTATTAGGGCCTAGGGTTAGGGTTTGGGCTAGGGTAAGGGTTAGGGTTAGGGTCATAGCGCTCCATCATCGGGTTAGGGTCAGGGTTATTTTTTGAGGCCCAGGGCTTTAAACCACGCCCCCAGGCCGACAGGCCTCGCCCACATCTCGAAACCACGCCCCCTGGCCGACAGGCCACGCCCCCAGCTTCAAGCCATCAGATCTACAAGCTCACATGACCTACCAGCTTGTAGATCTGCTATTTTCCGCGCCCAGGGCTTTAAACCACGCCCCCAAGCTGATAGGCCACGCCCACATCTCCAAGCCACTCCCCCGGGGTGATAGGCCACGCCCACCCGATGTCAGATCTACAAGCTCATAGAGTTATGACCTGCAAGCGTGCTGTGGATCTGCTATTTTTTAGGCCCAGGGCTTTAAACCACGCCCCCAGGCCGACAGGCCACGCCCACAGCTCGAAACCACGCCCCCAAACGGCCGGGGGACCGGGGGGCGGGGTCAAGGGTTCAAGGGTCAAGTGGGTCAATGCAGCCACTGTGGTAAAGGTTCTATCTCCAGAGGTCAACATGTGTGAATTTTTCAAAGTCCAAAAGTCACCATCTGTGAAAATGACTAAGTCCAGCAGTGAAAACGGCCAAAGGTGGGGTTTTGCCCGGCTCTCCACGGGGCCCCGGGGACCCCCCGGCCCCCACCGAGGTGCCCAGCCAGATCCCAGCTAAGCCCTCTACCTGGCTCTCCATCCGAACCCGGGGACCCACCCTTAAGCGCCCCCTGAGGAGTCCAGACCCAAGCCCGCGGGCGTTAGTTCGCCTCGCCCCTGGGGATATAGCTCGTTTTTTTCCAGAGAGCCATGGCACCACAGGCCGAAGTCCGGCCGTGCAAGGGCTCCCTTATTGGGGTGCGAGAGCTGAAAAGATGCCCTGTTGAAGGCCCCCCCACGCCAAACCGGGGCGTTCATAGAGGACGCCACCGGGCCAGGTGGAAGCACAGTGACGCGCAGTTCCGTGTTCCGCAGCCCACACAAGCTTTATAAGTTGTAGCGCCCCCTAGTGCCTCTCTGAAATGTCTGTTTTTTGGGGGATTTTTTTTTTGTTATCAATTTTTTTTTATTTTCTGTCCATTTCAGCCCCCCAAAAAAAAGAACATTGTAAAATGTTCAACAAGGCCACGCCCCCTATTTCACACACACACACACACACACACACACACACACACACACACACACACACATACAATTTGTGTCCTATTTGTCAAATGGAGTCATTATTAGGGCCTAGAGTTAGGGTTTGGGTCATAGGGTCTAACCCTAACCCTAACCCTAACCATAACCCTAACCCTAACCCTAACCCATTGGTCCCAATCATTCTTCTCTGTATCGTTCCAATTTGTGTCCTTTTTGTCCTATTTGCCTGATCTTCTCTGTATCGTTCCAATTTGTGTCCTATTTGTCCTATTTGCCTGATCTTCTCTGTATCGTTCCAATTTTTGTCCTATTTGTCCAATTTGCCTGATCTTCTCTGTATCGTTCCAATTTGTGTCCTATTTGTCCTATTTGTCTGATCTTCTCTGTATCGTTCCAATTTGTGTCCTATTTGTCCTATTTGCCTGATCTTCTCTGTGTCGTTCCAATTTGTCCTATTTGCCTGATCTTCTCTGTATCGTTTCAATTTGTGTCCTATTTGCCTGATCTTTTCTGTATCGTTCCAATTTGTGTCCTATTTGT
Organism: Gymnoscopelus microlampas; assembly: GCF_963454915.1. Lineage (NCBI taxonomy): Eukaryota > Metazoa > Chordata > Actinopteri > Myctophiformes > Myctophidae > Gymnoscopelus > Gymnoscopelus microlampas. The sequence goes on along the minus strand of NW_028155842.1, from coordinate 630,443 downwards.
CCTATTTACCTGATCTTCTCTGTATCGTTCCAATTTCCGCTCATTCCTCTGGTTGGTCCCAATCTTCTCTGTATCGTTCCAATTTGTCCTAGGTTGGGGTTAGGCTGTCCGATTCGGCCCCCAGTTACCCAGCATGACACTGTGCTTCCACACAGACATTTTACAAGCATTTATTTTCTGACACAGGTGTTCTATCGCGTTTAAAACCGCAACCGTGTCAATTCAAGATGCTAAACTGTGACCTATATATCTGTGGTCACGGCAGGGTGCTCCTGTGTCAGCTTCTGCTGCACATATACTAAAATTGGAACGATACAGAGAAGATTAGCATGGCCCCTGCGCAAGGATGACACGCAAATTCGTGAAGCGTTCCTCATTTTTAACCATTTTGAGGAAAGAGAGCAAAAAAAAATATTTTAGATTTTCTAAATAATTTTTAGACAGTTTTTAAAGCTTGAAAGGCCTTTAAAAGTCATTGAAAACGCTTGAAATATTAAATGGAGTCATTATTAGGGCCTAGGGTTAGGGTTTGGGCTAGGGTAAGGGTTAGGGTTAGGGTCATAGCGCTCCATCATCGGGTTAGGGTCAGGGTTATTTTTTGAGGCCCAGGGCTTTAAACCACGCCCCCAGGCCGACAGGCCTCGCCCACATCTCGAAACCACGCCCCCTGGCCGACAGGCCACGCCCCCAGCTTCAAGCCATCAGATCTACAAGCTCACATGACCTACCAGCTTGTAGATCTGCTATTTTCCGCGCCCAGGGCTTTAAACCACGCCCCCAAGCTGATAGGCCACGCCCACATCTCCAAGCCACTCCCCCGGGGTGATAGGCCACGCCCACCCGATGTCAGATCTACAAGCTCATAGAGTTATGACCTGCAAGCGTGCTGTGGATCTGCTATTTTTTAGGCCCAGGGCTTTAAACCACGCCCCCAGGCCGACAGGCCACGCCCACAGCTCGAAACCACGCCCCCAAACGGCCGGGGGACCGGGGGGCGGGGTCAAGGGTTCAAGGGTCAAGTGGGTCAATGCAGCCACTGTGGTAAAGGTTCTATCTCCAGAGGTCAACATGTGTGAATTTTTCAAAGTCCAAAAGTCACCATCTGTGAAAATGACTAAGTCCAGCAGTGAAAACGGCCAAAGGTGGGGTTTTGCCCGGCTCTCCACGGGGCCCCGGGGACCCCCCGGCCCCCACCGAGGTGCCCAGCCAGATCCCAGCTAAGCCCTCTACCTGGCTCTCCATCCGAACCCGGGGACCCACCCTTAAGCGCCCCCTGAGGAGTCCAGACCCAAGCCCGCGGGCGTTAGTTCGCCTCGCCCCTGGGGATATAGCTCGTTTTTTTCCAGAGAGCCATGGCACCACAGGCCGAAGTCCGGCCGTGCAAGGGCTCCCTTATTGGGGTGCGAGAGCTGAAAAGATGCCCTGTTGAAGGCCCCCCCACGCCAAACCGGGGCGTTCATAGAGGACGCCACCGGGCCAGGTGGAAGCACAGTGACGCGCAGTTCCGTGTTCCGCAGCCCACACAAGCTTTATAAGTTGTAGCGCCCCCTAGTGCCTCTCTGAAATGTCTGTTTTTTGGGGGATTTTTTTTTTGTTATCAATTTTTTTTTATTTTCTGTCCATTTCAGCCCCCCAAAAAAAAGAACATTGTAAAATGTTCAACAAGGCCACGCCCCCTATTTCACACACACACACACACACACACACACACACACACACACACACACACACACACACACACACACACATACAATTTGTGTCCTATTTGTCAAATGGAGTCATTATTAGGGCCTAGAGTTAGGGTTTGGGTCATAGGGTCTAACCCTAACCCTAACCCTAACCATAACCCTAACCCTAACCCTAACCCATTGGTCCCAATCATTCTTCTCTGTATCGTTCCAATTTGTGTCCTTTTTGTCCTATTTGCCTGATCTTCTCTGTATCGTTCCAATTTGTGTCCTATTTGTCCTATTTGCCTGATCTTCTCTGTATCGTTCCAATTTTTGTCCTATTTGTCCAATTTGCCTGATCTTCTCTGTATCGTTCCAATTTGTGTCCTATTTGTCCTATTTGTCTGATCTTCTCTGTATCGTTCCAATTTGTGTCCTATTTGTCCTATTTGCCTGATCTTCTCTGTGTCGTTCCAATTTGTCCTATTTGCCTGATCTTCTCTGTATCGTTTCAATTTGTGTCCTATTTGCCTGATCTTTTCTGTATCGTTCCAATTTGTGTCCTATTTGTCCTATTTACCTGATCTTCTCTGTATCGTTCCAATTTCCGCTCATTCCTCTGGTTGGTCCCAATCTTCTCTGTATCGTTCCAATTTGTCCTAGGTTGGGGTTAGGCTGTCCGATTCGGCCCCCAGTTACCCAGCATGACACTGTGCTTCCACACAGACATTTTACAAGCATTTATTTTCTGACACAGGTGTTCTATCGCGTTTAAAACCGCAACCGTGTCAATTCAAGATGCTAAACTGTGACCTATATATCTGTGGTCACGGCAGGGTGCTCCTGTGTCAGCTTCTGCTGCACATATACTAAAATTGGAACGATACAGAGAAGATTAGCATGGCCCCTGCGCAAGGATGACACGCAAATTCGTGAAGCGTTCCTCATTTTTAACCATTTTGAGGAAAGAGAGCAAAAAAAAATATTTTAGATTTTCTAAATAATTTTTAGACAGTTTTTAAAGCTTGAAAGGCCTTTAAAAGTCATTGAAAACGCTTGAAATATTAAATGGAGTCATTATTAGGGCCTAGGGTTAGGGTTTGGGCTAGGGTAAGGGTTAGGGTTAGGGTCATAGCGCTCCATCATCGGGTTAGGGTCAGGGTTATTTTTTGAGGCCCAGGGCTTTAAACCACGCCCCCAGGCCGACAGGCCTCGCCCACATCTCGAAACCACGCCCCCTGGCCGACAGGCCACGCCCCCAGCTTCAAGCCAT
>NW_028155843.1:0-1000 GCF_963454915.1 Gymnoscopelus microlampas | reverse complement strand
AATGCATGTATGCATGTTTATTGTTTGACTTGTCTCATTTATTTAGCTTTTTGTGAGTTTGTTTGTCTGACCGGGGTTTTGTATTTATTTATTATTATTTTATTTTTTTATGTGTATTATTATCAGGGTTTTTTTTTTCTGTCTTGGCTTTCCCTGTTTATGGCATGTTGTGCTTTGGTGATCTCACCTGTTTGCTTTATTTGAAAAATAAATTAAAAAATTGATAAAAAAAAAAAAGAAGAGACAGAGAGAGACATGGAAACGGAATAGATTGAAGAGAAAGACATGGAAACGGAATAGATTGAAGAGAGAGAGAGAGAGAGAGAGAGAGAGAGCCATGGAAACGAAATAGATTGAGTCATGTTTTTTGCAATTCAACTTAAATGAGTCTGCATCAAGTGAGGCTTGAACCGGCAACCTTGCGGTCATGAGGCACTCATAGGTAGCTGCAACACTACCTATAGTCAGAGAGAGAGAGAGAGAGAGAGAGAGAGAGAGAGAGAGAGAGAGAGAGAGAGAGAGAGAGAGAGAGAGAGAGAGAGAGAGAGAGAGAGAGAGAGAGAGAGAGAGAGAGAGAGAGAGAGAGAGAGAGAGAGAGAGAGAGAGAGATAGATAGATAGAAACGGAATAGATTGAAGAGGACAGAGAGAGAGACAGACATGGAAACGGAATAGATTGAAGATAGAAACGGAATAGATTGAAGAGACAGTGAACCAACTATTCATTTGAAAATAAACTGGCTTCATTGTTTTTTCGGATATCTGTTTACTGGAGCGTTCTACTGCCAGAATGAACGGTGCCAGAGCTGAGACGGTGGATTAACTGGTCCAGAGCTCTGGATGCAGTTCAGTCGCTTTGCTAGTTTCAGTCTGTATTGGGCTGTAGCCCTGTTCATCTCTCCCTTTCCCCTTACCTGTGGCTCCTGTACAATGTCCTGTACTTGTCCTGTGCTTGTCTTGTTTGTCTCGTGTTTTTGGTCTGTCCCTGTCTGTACCTGTCT
>NW_028155844.1:20000-23417 GCF_963454915.1 Gymnoscopelus microlampas | reverse complement strand
CGGAATCGAACCCTGATTCCCCGTTACCCGTGGTCACCATGGTAAGCACGTAGCGTACCATCGAAAGTTGATAGGGCAGACACTCGAATGACACGTCGCCGCCGCGGAGGGCGGGCGATCGGCCCGAGTTTATCCAGAGTCACCAAAGCGGACGACGCGGCGCCCGAGAGCGCCGCGCCGCGAGGGTTTTGGATCTGATAAATGCACGCATACCCGAAGGTCAGCGCCCGTTTGCATGTATTAGCTCTAGAATTACCACAGTTATCCAAGTAACTGAGGAGCGATCAAAGGAACCATAACTGATTTAATGAGCCTTTCGCAGTTTCACTGTACAAGCCGTTTGTACTTAGACATGCATGGCTTAATCTTTGAGACAAGCATATGCTACTGGCAGGATCAACCAGGTAGGCCTCCTGTTCCGCCGCGGACGTCGCGCCCAGCTGAGGCGCGCGCCGTGGGGTTGCCGGTCCGCGGAGCTTCCGCCCGAGGCCCCCCGCGAGAGGGGCGGGCGGCTCTCTCCCGGAGGCGTGCACTGCGACGGTCACCGCGGTCCGCCTTTACCACCCAGCCGGTCGAAAGCGTGTTACGGTGGATCGGCAGTCCATGGCCCGGTACGCAGCTGTTTGGTCGGTCGCCGGAGTACGCGACGCGGGCAGGGTTTGAGAAACGGAGTCTCCGGAGCGCGCCTTCGCGCCCCCGCTGCATACGGATCTCCTCGCCGAGCCCCGGCGAGGGGGCTCGAGGCCAGGCCGACAGCGGGGGCCCTCGGGCGGTCCGTGGCAGGACAGCTAGGGCAGACGGGGCGTCTCGGTCTCGCTAGGACGGGGTCGGCCGCGGAGGAGTGCGGAGAAGAGACCACCGAGGCCTCTCCGCACGTGGTTCCTCCGCGCCTGTTCGGGCCCGCAGGCTGCAAGCAGCATCCGCCGGAGCACACGAGGTGCCGGCGGGGCCCTTGCAAGAGGCGGGCTTCGTTTGCCAGTCGGTCAGTGGGTCCCGCGGCGGTGGTTCCACCACGGTTCCCGGGGGTCGCCGTGCCTAGCGACCCCCGGCAGGCCCTCCGTGCGGGCCTGCGTTCCGTCCCCAGCGTCCGCACGCTGGTCCATAAACTCGTTCTGGGAAAAGTTGCCGAGACTACCGGGAGAGAATTTCAAAGGAGGGGGCCATGGCGGAGCCCAGGACCTCCTGGGCTCCAGAGACCTCCAGGGCGCCCGGCCGAGGCGGCGCGCCCGACCCGAGGCCTCTCTCTCGGCCCGGCCTCGGCGCCCGCGCGCCGGTTCCATACACTCGAGCTGGCACGAGTTGCCGGTCTGCCCGGGAGAGAATTTCAAAGGAGGGGGCCACGGAGTAGCCCATCTTCTCCCGGGCTCGCGGAGGAGCTCCAGGGCGCACGGCCGCCCGGCCGTGCCCGACCGGAGGCCTCTCTCTTCCCATACACCCGATGGCCACTGTGGCGTCCAATTTCCTGGTTCTTTCCCCCCTATCGGGGAGGGGGAAAGGGACCCATGGCCACCACCACCGGCGCCCGGCTCGGCCCGCCCGGGCGGCCCCGAGACGGAGCCTCGCCGTCGGCCCCAGCCTCGGCGTCCGCACGCCGGTTCCATACACTCGTTCTGGGATAAGTTGCCGAGACTACCGGGAGAGAATTTCAAAGGAGGGGGCCACGGAGAAGCCCAGCTTCTGCCAGGCTCGCGGAGGAGCTCCAGGGCGCACGACCGCCCGGCCGTGCCCGATCCGGAGGCCTCTCTCTTCCCATACACCCGATGGCCAGCGTGGCCTCCAATTTCCTGGTTCTTTCCCCCCTATCGGGGAGGGGGAAAGGGACCCATGGCCACCACCACCGGCGCCCGGCTCGGCCCGCCCGAGCGGCCCCGGGACGGAGCCTCGTGCCGGGCCTCGCCGCGGCCGAGCTCCATAGGGACCCTCTGGAGCGAGTGGCCGTCTCTACCGAGAGACTTTTTCAAAGGAGGGAGGCAAGGGCGAGCCGGGCGCCTCCAGGGCCCCGGGGTGGGGACGGGGAGGTACCACGCGGAGATCCAGGACAAAGGGGCGCCTCGCGGCGCCCACACTGCCCCGGGACCATGCCCCGTTCTCGGGCAGGGTCCCTAGCTATCCGCTGGCAAAAGTGGCCGAGACTCCCGGGAGAGAATTTCAAAGGAGGGAGCCATGGCGGAGCCCAGAGCTCCTTGGGAGCTCTGGACTCTGAAGAAATCCCGGCTTTTTCCGAAAGCTCCAGGATTTGGGGGGTCTGCGAGGCGCGGGGCGCCCCCGAAAATGGTGCACCAAGTCCGGCCATGCTCCCTAGCTACCCGATGGCAAAAGTGGCCGAGACTACCGGGAGAGAAATTTCACGCATGGGAGGGGCCGGCAGCCCAGGGCTCCCTGGGAGCTCTGGACTTAGAAGAAATCCCGGCTTTTTCCGAAAGCTCCAGGATTTGGGGGGTGTGCGAGGCGCGGGGCGCCCCCGAAAATGGTGCACCATGTCCGGCCATGCTCCCTAGCTACCCGATGGCAAAAGTGGCCGAGACTACCGGGAGAGAAATTTCACGCATGGGAGGGGCCGGCAGCCCAGGGCTCCCTGGGAGCTCTGGACTCTGAAGAAATCCCGGCTTTTTCCGAAAGCTCCAGGATTTGGGGGGTGTGCGAGGCGCGGGGCGCCCCCGAAAATGGTGCACCATGTCCGGCCATGCTCCCTAGCTACCCGATGGCAAAAGTGGCCGAGACTACCGGGAGAGAAATTTCACGCACGGGAGGGGCCGGCAGCCCAGGGCTCCCTGGGAGCTCTGGACTTAGAAGAAATCCCGGCTTTTTCCGAAAGCTCCAGGATTTGGGGGGTGTGCGAGGCGCGGGGCGCCCCCGAAAATGGTGCACCATGTCCGGCCATGCTCCCTAGCTACCCGATGGCAAAAGTGGCCGGGACTCCCGGGAGAGAAATTTCACCCATGGGAGGGGCAGAGAGCCCAGAGCTCCCTGGGAGCTCTGGACTTAGAAGAAATCCCGGCTTTTTCCGAAAGCTCCAGGATTTCGGGCCCTGCGAGGCGCGGGGCGCCCCCGAAAATGGTGCACCATGTCCGGCCATGGTCCCTAGCTACCCGATGGCACAAGTTGCCACTTTCCCCCCATGCGAAATTTCACGCATGGGAGGGGCCGGCAGCCCAGGGCTCCCTGGGAGCTCTGGACTCTGAAGAAATGCCAGCTTTTCGGGGGTTTTTCGGCCGCCGTTTGCCCCGGCGGCGGCGCCCGGGGCCGGGGAGGGCACCGCCGCGTGCGCAGCGCCGGCCCGGATCCAACGAGCCCTCCGCCGGCCCCGGGCGACCCAGGGCCCGGGCGGTACCGCCGCTTTTAGCCCCAAAAAGAGCCGATCGACAAGCTCGGGGCGCCCGAAAAAGGTTGAGGTTTTCGGCCGGGGGTCCTCCAGGG
>NW_028155844.1:7500-10000 GCF_963454915.1 Gymnoscopelus microlampas | reverse complement strand
TCCGGAGGCCTCTCTCTTCCCATACACCCGATGGCCAGCGTGGCCTCCAATTTCCTGGTTCTTTCCCCCCTATCGGGGAGGGGGAAAGGGACCCATGGCCACCACCACCGGCGCCCGGCTCGGCCCGCCCGAGCGGCCCCGGGACGGAGCCTCGTGCCGGGCCTCGCCGCGGCCGAGCTCCATAGGGACCCTCTGGAGCGAGTGGCCGTCTCTACCGAGAGACTTTTTCAAAGGAGGGAGGCAAGGGCGAGCCGGGCGCCTCCAGGGCCCCGGGGTGGGGACGGGGAGGTACCACGCGGAGATCCAGGACAAAGGGGCGCCTCGCGGCGCCCACACTGCCCCGGGACCATGCCCCGTTCTCGGGCAGGGTCCCTAGCTATCCGCTGGCAAAAGTGGCCGAGACTCCCGGGAGAGAATTTCAAAGGAGGGAGCCATGGCGGAGCCCAGAGCTCCTTGGGAGCTCTGGACTCTGAAGAAATCCCGGCTTTTTCCGAAAGCTCCAGGATTTGGGGGGTCTGCGAGGCGCGGGGCGCCCCCGAAAATGGTGCACCAAGTCCGGCCAGGCTCCCTAGCTACCCGATGGCAAAAGTGGCCGAGACTACCGGGAGAGAAATTTCACGCATGGGAGGGGCCGGCAGCCCAGGGCTCCCTGGGAGCTCTGGACTTAGAAGAAATCCCGGCTTTTTCCGAAAGCTCCAGGATTTGGGGGGTGTGCGAGGCGCGGGGCGCCCCCGAAAATGGTGCACCATGTCCGGCCATGCTCCCTAGCTACCCGATGGCAAAAGTGGCCGAGACTACCGGGAGAGAAATTTCACGCATGGGAGGGGCCGGCAGCCCAGGGCTCCCTGGGAGCTCTGGACTCTGAAGAAATCCCGGCTTTTTCCGAAAGCTCCAGGATTTGGGGGGTGTGCGAGGCGCGGGGCGCCCCCGAAAATGGTGCACCATGTCCGGCCATGCTCCCTAGCTACCCGATGGCAAAAGTGGCCGAGACTACCGGGAGAGAAATTTCACGCACGGGAGGGGCCGGCAGCCCAGGGCTCCCTGGGAGCTCTGGACTTAGAAGAAATCCCGGCTTTTTCCGAAAGCTCCAGGATTTGGGGGGTGTGCGAGGCGCGGGGCGCCCCCGAAAATGGTGCACCATGTCCGGCCATGCTCCCTAGCTACCCGATGGCAAAAGTGGCCGGGACTCCCGGGAGAGAAATTTCACCCATGGGAGGGGCAGAGAGCCCAGAGCTCCCTGGGAGCTCTGGACTTAGAAGAAATCCCGGCTTTTTCCGAAAGCTCCAGGATTTCGGGCCCTGCGAGGCGCGGGGCGCCCCCGAAAATGGTGCACCATGTCCGGCCATGGTCCCTAGCTACCCGATGGCACAAGTTGCCACTTTCCCCCCATGCGAAATTTCACGCATGGGAGGGGCCGGCAGCCCAGGGCTCCCTGGGAGCTCTGGACTCTGAAGAAATGCCAGCTTTTCGGGGGTTTTTCGGCCGCCGTTTGCCCCGGCGGCGGCGCCCGGGGCCGGGGAGGGCACCGCCGCGTGCGCAGCGCCGGCCCGGATCCAACGAGCCCTCCGCCGGCCCCGGGCGACCCAGGGCCCGGGCGGTACCGCCGCTTTTAGCCCCAAAAAGAGCCGATCGACAAGCTCGGGGCGCCCGAAAAAGGTTGAGGTTTTCGGCCGGGGGTCCTCCAGGGGGTCCCCGGGGACCCCTGGAGCCCATGCCAGCACTCGCCGACATTTTCCGTTTTTTTGGAGAACCATGACTCGGGGCCCCTCCGGACCCCTCGCCTGCCCAGGACCCAGGCCTCCGTCCTGGGCTACAACTACCCGATGGCACCGGTCGGCCTTCCGGGCCCCTGGAGGAAAAATGACGGAGGCAGGAAGGCTCGTCCTGGCCTCCTCTAGGGCCCTGGGCACTTAGAAGAATTTTCGATTTTTTCCAGAGAACCAGGATTTCGGGCCCCTCGGCGCCCCGGCTCTGCCCCAGGATGGAGCCTCATCCCGGGCATGGTCCCTAGCTACCCGATGGCACCAGTCGGCCTTCCGGGCCCCTGGAGGAAAAAGGACGGAGGCAGGAAGGCTCGTCCTGGCCTCCTCTAGGGCCCTGGGCACTTAGAAGAATTTTCGATTTTTTTCAGAGAACCAGGATTTCGGGCCCCTCGGCGCCCCGGCTCTGCCCCAGGATGGAGCCTCATCCCGGGCATGGTCCCTAGCTACCCGATGGCACCAGTCGGCGGTTCCCCCTGCCTTCCCCGCTCACACAGGGGAAGGGCCAGGGAGCCCAGTGCACTGCCGGGCGAGCGCTCGCCCGCTCTACCCGCCCCGGGAGCCACCGTCCCTGGGCACGGAGGTGGTCCATGGACCCCCGATGGGGACCAGGCACCGGGGGTGGCGCCGCCTTGTGGACGCCGGCGGTATTGCGCCCCGCGGCCACCACAGGCCTACGCAGCCTTGTCGATCGGCTCTTTTGCCACAGCAGGCAGGACTCTGTCCTCTCTCCACCTCCG
>NW_028155845.1:27500-30000 GCF_963454915.1 Gymnoscopelus microlampas | reverse complement strand
CGATCCGGAGGCCTCTCTCTTCCCATACACCCGATGGCCAGCGTGGCCTCCAATTTCCTGGTTCTTTCCCCCCTATCGGGGAGGGGGAAAGGGACCCATGGCCACCACCACCGGCGCCCGGCTCGGCCCGCCCGAGCGGCCCCGGGACGGAGCCTCGTGCCGGGCCTCGCCGCGGCCGAGCTCCATAGGGACCCTCTGGAGCGAGTGGCCGTCTCTACCGAGAGACTTTTTCAAAGGAGGGAGGCAAGGGCGAGCCGGGCGCCTCCAGGGCCCCGGGGTGGGGACGGGGAGGTACCACGCGGAGATCCAGGACAAAGGGGCGCCTCGCGGCGCCCACACTGCCCCGGGACCATGCCCCGTTCTCGGGCAGGGTCCCTAGCTATCCGCTGGCAAAAGTGGCCGAGACTCCCGGGAGAGAATTTCAAAGGAGGGAGCCATGGCGGAGCCCAGAGCTCCTTGGGAGCTCTGGACTCTGAAGAAATCCCGGCTTTTTCCGAAAGCTCCAGGATTTGGGGGGTCTGCGAGGCGCGGGGCGCCCCCGAAAATGGTGCACCAAGTCCGGCCATGCTCCCTAGCTACCCGATGGCAAAAGTGGCCGAGACTACCGGGAGAGAAATTTCACGCATGGGAGGGGCCGGCAGCCCAGGGCTCCCTGGGAGCTCTGGACTTAGAAGAAATCCCGGCTTTTTCCGAAAGCTCCAGGATTTGGGGGGTGTGCGAGGCGCGGGGCGCCCCCGAAAATGGTGCACCATGTCCGGCCATGCTCCCTAGCTACCCGATGGCAAAAGTGGCCGAGACTACCGGGAGAGAAATTTCACGCATGGGAGGGGCCGGCAGCCCAGGGCTCCCTGGGAGCTCTGGACTCTGAAGAAATCCCGGCTTTTTCCGAAAGCTCCAGGATTTGGGGGGTGTGCGAGGCGCGGGGCGCCCCCGAAAATGGTGCACCATGTCCGGCCATGCTCCCTAGCTACCCGATGGCAAAAGTGGCCGAGACTACCGGGAGAGAAATTTCACGCACGGGAGGGGCCGGCAGCCCATGGCTCCCTGGGAGCTCTGGACTTAGAAGAAATCCCGGCTTTTTCCGAAAGCTCCAGGATTTGGGGGGTGTGCGAGGCGCGGGGCGCCCCCGAAAATGGTGCACCATGTCCGGCCATGCTCCCTAGCTACCCGATGGCAAAAGTGGCCGGGACTCCCGGGAGAGAAATTTCACCCATGGGAGGGGCAGAGAGCCCAGAGCTCCCTGGGAGCTCTGGACTTAGAAGAAATCCCGGCTTTTTCCGAAAGCTCCAGGATTTCGGGCCCTGCGAGGCGCGGGGCGCCCCCGAAAATGGTGCACCATGTCCGGCCATGGTCCCTAGCTACCCGATGGCACAAGTTGCCACTTTCCCCCCATGCGAAATTTCACGCATGGGAGGGGCCGGCAGCCCAGGGCTCCCTGGGAGCTCTGGACTCTGAAGAAATGCCAGCTTTTCGGGGGTTTTTCGGCCGCCGTTTGCCCCGGCGGCGGCGCCCGGGGCCGGGGAGGGCACCGCCGCGTGCGCAGCGCCGGCCCGGATCCAACGAGCCCTCCGCCGGCCCCGGGCGACCCAGGGCCCGGGCGGTACCGCCGCTTTTAGCCCCAAAAAGAGCCGATCGACAAGCTCGGGGCGCCCGAAAAAGGTTGAGGTTTTCGGCCGGGGGTCCTCCAGGGGGTCCCCGGGGACCCCTGGAGCCCATGCCAGCACTCGCCGACATTTTCCGTTTTTTTGGAGAACCATGACTCGGGGCCCCTCCGGACCCCTCGCCTGCCCAGGACCCAGGCCTCCGTCCTGGGCTACAACTACCCGATGGCACCGGTCGGCCTTCCGGGCCCCTGGAGGAAAAATGACGGAGGCAGGAAGGCTCGTCCTGGCCTCCTCTAGGGCCCTGGGCACTTAGAAGAATTTTCGATTTTTTCCAGAGAACCAGGATTTCGGGCCCCTCGGCGCCCCGGCTCTGCCCCAGGATGGAGCCTCATCCCGGGCATGGTCCCTAGCTACCCGATGGCACCAGTCGGCCTTCCGGGCCCCTGGAGGAAAAAGGACGGAGGCAGGAAGGCTCGTCCTGGCCTCCTCTAGGGCCCTGGGCACTTAGAAGAATTTTCGATTTTTTTCAGAGAACCAGGATTTCGGGCCCCTCGGCGCCCCGGCTCTGCCCCAGGATGGAGCCTCATCCCGGGCATGGTCCCTAGCTACCCGATGGCACCAGTCGGCGGTTCCCCCTGCCTTCCCCGCTCACACAGGGGAAGGGCCAGGGAGCCCAGTGCACTGCCGGGCGAGCGCTCGCCCGCTCTACCCGCCCCGGGAGCCACCGTCCCTGGGCACGGAGGTGGTCCATGGACCCCCGATGGGGACCAGGCACCGGGGGTGGCGCCGCCTTGTGGACGCCGGCGGTATTGCGCCCCGCGGCCACCACAGGCCTACGCAGCCTTGTCGATCGGCTCTTTTGCCACAGCAGGCAGGACTCTGTCCTCTCTCCACCT
>NW_028155845.1:5000-7500 GCF_963454915.1 Gymnoscopelus microlampas | reverse complement strand
GAGACCACCGAGGCCTCTCCGCACGTGGTTCCTCCGCGCCTGTTCGGGCCCGCAGGCTGCAAGCAGCATCCGCCGGAGCACACGAGGTGCCGGCGGGGCCCTTGCAAGAGGCGGGCTTCGTTTGCCAGTCGGTCAGTGGGTCCCGCGGCGGTGGTTCCACCACGGTTCCCGGGGGTCGCCGTGCCTAGCGACCCCCGGCAGGCCCTCCGTGCGGGCCTGCGTTCCGTCCCCAGCGTCCGCACGCTGGTCCATAAACTCGTTCTGGGAAAAGTTGCCGAGACTACCGGGAGAGAATTTCAAAGGAGGGGGCCATGGCGGAGCCCAGGACCTCCTGGGCTCCAGAGACCTCCAGGGCGCCCGGCCGAGGCGGCGCGCCCGACCCGAGGCCTCTCTCTCGGCCCGGCCTCGGCGCCCGCGCGCCGGTTCCATACACTCGAGCTGGCACGAGTTGCCGGTCTGCCCGGGAGAGAATTTCAAAGGAGGGGGCCACGGAGTAGCCCATCTTCTCCCGGGCTCGCGGAGGAGCTCCAGGGCGCACGGCCGCCCGGCCGTGCCCGACCGGAGGCCTCTCTCTTCCCATACACCCGATGGCCACTGTGGCGTCCAATTTCCTGGTTCTTTCCCCCCTATCGGGGAGGGGGAAAGGGACCCATGGCCACCACCACCGGCGCCCGGCTCGGCCCGCCCGGGCGGCCCCGAGACGGAGCCTCGCCGTCGGCCCCAGCCTCGGCGTCCGCACGCCGGTTCCATACACTCGTTCTGGGATAAGTTGCCGAGACTACCGGGAGAGAATTTCAAAGGAGGGGGCCACGGAGAAGCCCAGCTTCTGCCAGGCTCGCGGAGGAGCTCCAGGGCGCACGACCGCCCGGCCGTGCCCGATCCGGAGGCCTCTCTCTTCCCATACACCCGATGGCCAGCGTGGCCTCCAATTTCCTGGTTCTTTCCCCCCTATCGGGGAGGGGGAAAGGGACCCATGGCCACCACCACCGGCGCCCGGCTCGGCCCGCCCGAGCGGCCCCGGGACGGAGCCTCGTGCCGGGCCTCGCCGCGGCCGAGCTCCATAGGGACCCTCTGGAGCGAGTGGCCGTCTCTACCGAGAGACTTTTTCAAAGGAGGGAGGCAAGGGCGAGCCGGGCGCCTCCAGGGCCCCGGGGTGGGGACGGGGAGGTACCACGCGGAGATCCAGGACAAAGGGGCGCCTCGCGGCGCCCACACTGCCCCGGGACCATGCCCCGTTCTCGGGCAGGGTCCCTAGCTATCCGCTGGCAAAAGTGGCCGAGACTCCCGGGAGAGAATTTCAAAGGAGGGAGCCATGGCGGAGCCCAGAGCTCCTTGGGAGCTCTGGACTCTGAAGAAATCCCGGCTTTTTCCGAAAGCTCCAGGATTTGGGGGGTCTGCGAGGCGCGGGGCGCCCCCGAAAATGGTGCACCAAGTCCGGCCATGCTCCCTAGCTACCCGATGGCAAAAGTGGCCGAGACTACCGGGAGAGAAATTTCACGCATGGGAGGGGCCGGCAGCCCAGGGCTCCCTGGGAGCTCTGGACTTAGAAGAAATCCCGGCTTTTTCCGAAAGCTCCAGGATTTGGGGGGTGTGCGAGGCGCGGGGCGCCCCCGAAAATGGTGCACCATGTCCGGCCATGCTCCCTAGCTACCCGATGGCAAAAGTGGCCGAGACTACCGGGAGAGAAATTTCACGCATGGGAGGGGCCGGCAGCCCAGGGCTCCCTGGGAGCTCTGGACTCTGAAGAAATCCCGGCTTTTTCCGAAAGCTCCAGGATTTGGGGGGTGTGCGAGGCGCGGGGCGCCCCCGAAAATGGTGCACCATGTCCGGCCATGCTCCCTAGCTACCCGATGGCAAAAGTGGCCGAGACTACCGGGAGAGAAATTTCACGCACGGGAGGGGCCGGCAGCCCAGGGCTCCCTGGGAGCTCTGGACTTAGAAGAAATCCCGGCTTTTTCCGAAAGCTCCAGGATTTGGGGGGTGTGCGAGGCGCGGGGCGCCCCCGAAAATGGTGCACCATGTCCGGCCATGCTCCCTAGCTACCCGATGGCAAAAGTGGCCGGGACTCCCGGGAGAGAAATTTCACCCATGGGAGGGGCAGAGAGCCCAGAGCTCCCTGGGAGCTCTGGACTTAGAAGAAATCCCGGCTTTTTCCGAAAGCTCCAGGATTTCGGGCCCTGCGAGGCGCGGGGCGCCCCCGAAAATGGTGCACCATGTCCGGCCATGGTCCCTAGCTACCCGATGGCACAAGTTGCCACTTTCCCCCCATGCGAAATTTCACGCATGGGAGGGGCCGGCAGCCCAGGGCTCCCTGGGAGCTCTGGACTCTGAAGAAATGCCAGCTTTTCGGGGGTTTTTCGGCCGCCGTTTGCCCCGGCGGCGGCGCCCGGGGCCGGGGAGGGCACCGCCGCGTGCGCAGCGCCGGCCCGGATCCAACGAGCCCTCCGCCGGCCCCGGGCGACCCAGGGCCCGGGCGGTACCGCCGCTTTTAGCCCCAAAA
>NW_028155846.1:27500-30000 GCF_963454915.1 Gymnoscopelus microlampas | reverse complement strand
GAGAGATAGAGAGGGGAGAGGGGAGAGAGAGATAGAGAGGGAGAGGGGAGAGAGAGATAGAGAGGGAGAGGGGAGAGAGAGATAGAGAGGGAGAGGGGAGAGAGAGATAGAGAGAGAGATAGAGAGGGGAGAGAGAGATAGAGAGGGAGAGGGTGAGAGAGAGAGAGAGAGAGAGAGGAGAGGGAGAGAGGAGAGAGAGAGAGAGGGAGAGGGGAGAGAGAGATAGAGAGAGAGATAGAGAGGGAGAGGGGAGAGAGAGATAGAGAGGGAGAGGGGAGAGAGAGATAGAGAGGGAGAGGGGAGAGGGGAGAGAGAGATAGAGAGAGAGATAGAGAGGGGAGAGGGGAGAGAGAGATAGAGAGGGAGAGGGAGAGAGAGATAGAGAGGGAGAGGGGAGAGAGAGAAGAGAGGGAGAGGGAGAGGGGAGAGATAGAGAGAGAGATAGAGAGGGAGAGGGGAGAGAGAGAGATAGAGAGGGAGAGGGGAGAGAGAGATAGAGAGAGAGATAGAGAGGGGAGAGGGAGAGAGAGAGATAGAGAGGGAGAGGGGAGAGAGAGAGATAGAGAGAGAGATAGAGAGGGGAGAGGGGAGAGAGAGATAGAGAGGGAGAGGGAGAGAGAGATAGAGAGAGAGATAGAGAGGGGAGAGGAGATAGAGAGGGGAGGGGAGAGAGAGATAGAGAGGGAGAGGGGAGAGGGAGAGAGAGATAGAGAGAGAGATAGAGAGGGGAGAGGGGAGAGAGAGATAGAGAGGGAGAGGGGAGAGAGAGATAGAGAGGGAGAGGGGAGAGGGGAGAGAGAGATAGAGAGGAGAGGGGAGAGAGAGATAGAGAGGGAGAGGGGAGAGAGAGATAGAGAGGGAGAGGGGAGAGATAGATAGAGAGGGAGAGGGGAGAGAGAGATAGAGAGGGAGAGGGGAGAGGGGAGAGAGAGATAGAGAGAGGGAGAGGGAGATAGAGAGGGAGAGGGGAGAGAGAGATAGAGAGGGAGAGGGGAGAGAGAGAGATAGAGAGGGAGAGGGGAGAGGGGAGAGAGAGATAGAGAGGGAGAGGGGAGATAGAGAGGGAGAGGGGAGAGAGAGATAGAGAGGAGAGGGGAGATAGAGAGGGAGAGGGGAGAGAGAGATAGAGAGGGAGAGGGAGAGGGGAGAGAGAGATAGAGAGGGAGAGGGGAGAGAGAGATAGAGAGGGAGAGGGGAGAGGGGAGAGAGAGATAGAGAGGGAGAGGGAGAGAGAGGAGGAGAGGGAGAGAGAGAGAGAGGGGAGAGGGGAGAGAGAGAGGAGAGGGGAGAGGGGAGAGGGAGAGAGAGAGAGGGAGAGGGAGAGGGGAGAGGGGAGAGAGAGATAGAGAGGGAGAGGGAGAGAGAGATAGAGAGAGAGATAGAGAGGGGAGAGGAGATAGAGGGGAGAGAGATAGAGAGGGAGAGGGGAGAGAGAGATAGAGAGGGGAGAGGGGAGAGAGAGGGGAGAGAGAGATAGAGAGAGAGATAGAGAGGGGAGAGGGGAGAGAGAGATAGAGAGGGAGAGGGGAGAGAGAGATAGAGAGGGGAGAGGGGAGAGGAGATAGAGAGGGGAGAGGGGGAGAGAGAGATAGAGAGGGAGAGGGGAGAGAGAGATAGAGAGAGAGATAGAGAGGGGAGAGGGGAGAGAGAGATAGAGAGGGAGAGGGGAGAGAGAGATAGAGAGGGAGAGGGGAGAGAGAGATAGAGAGGGGAGAGGGGAGAGAGAGATAGAGAGGGAGAGGGGAGAGGGGAGAGAGAGATAGAGAGAGAGATAGAGAGGGGAGAGGGGAGAGAGAGATAGAGAGGGAGAGGGGAGAGAGAGATAGAGAGGGAGAGGGGAGAGAGAGATAGAGAGGGAGAGGGGAGAGAGAGATAGAGAGGGGAGAGGGGAGAGAGAGATAGAGAGGGAGAGGGGAGAGGGGAGAGAGAGATAGAGAGAGAGATAGAGAGGGGAGAGGGGAGAGAGAGATAGAGAGGGAGAGGGGAGAGAGAGATAGAGAGAGAGATAGAGAGGGGAGAGGGGAGAGAGAGATAGAGAGGGAGAGGGGAGAGAGAGATAGAGAGGGGAGAGGGGAGAGAGAGATAGAGAGGGAGAGGGGAGAGAGAGATAGAGAGGGGAGAGGGGAGAGGAGATAGAGAGGGGAGAGGGGAGAGAGAGATAGAGAGGGAGAGGGGAGAGGGGAGAGAGGAGATAGAGAGAGAGATAGAGAGGGGAGAGGGGAGAGAGAGATAGAGAGGGAGAGGGGAGAGAGAGATAGAGAGAGAGATAGAGAGGGGAGAGGGGAGAGAGAGATAGAGAGGGAGAGGGGAGAGAGAGATAGAGAGGGAGAGGGGAGAGAGAGATAGAGAGGGAGAGGGGAGAGAGAGATAGAGAGAGAGATAGAGAGGGGAGAGGAGATAGAGAGGGGAGAGGGGAGAGAGAGATAGAGAGGGAGAGGGGAGAGAGAGATAGAGAGGGAGAGGGAGAGAGAGATAGAGATAGAGAGGAGAGGGGAGAGAG
>NW_028155846.1:0-22500 GCF_963454915.1 Gymnoscopelus microlampas | reverse complement strand
CGGTTCAACCCGGGGGTCCTGCGCGCTGCGGGTCTGCCCGCGCATCACCACTACCTACCTAACTGACCACAGGGACAGTTAGGGGTTAAGTGTCTTGCTCAAGGACACCCCGAACACATTGCCAGGGCCGGGAATCGAACCTGGTACAGTACCTTCTGTTGCCCATTTAGCTAGATGGCTCAAGTGGTGTTAGTGGTAAGGACATGGGGGAACACCAAAAGCATACTGCCATCCTTAGAGCCCCGCCACTAGGTGACCTGGACCCAGTTGCACCACCTCACAGTAAGTTCAAACTTAGCCTAGTTATGGCTTAAATGGCTTTAAAAAAACATTTAGACCAGGAAAGTATCGGTGTCATTTTTTGATTTATTTGGCTATTCAAAAATAGCAGATTTACAAGCTCATAGCGGGTTAATCATGGGTTAAGCTATAACTAGGCTAAGTTTGAACTTAGTGTGAGGTGGTACAACTGACTCCAGTTGTATATATATATATATTGGACAGAATTCACTCTGTTTTGCATTGGTTTAAGCAAACAAAACTATGTGTGATTTTGAGGCGTGTTTCACATTAAAAGTCCAAGGTTATCTTTACTGTCCTGCTCAGGGAGAGTTGTCCAGCAGCCAGGGTTTATGTAAAAAAAACACTAAAGGACAACATAATGTCAACATCCACACAATAAATCACAGAGATATTATAATAGCACAGAGATATGGACATTCACATTGATAATGGTTTTTTGAAAGTTTTACAAATGCACACGCGTGCAAAATATCCAAGCAAGAAGGCAAGCAAAGTGCTGTCTGTCATTAAGCATGATATCATCGCTGTCAGCCAGAAACCTTGCATACTCCATCAACTTGTTTCTATCTTTCGTATATCAATGCCCTACTTCAGGGGTCTTCAACAGGGGGTCCGGGACCCCTAGGGGGTCCTCAAAGTAAATACAGAGGGGCCGGCAAATCTTTGTGTGATAGGAAAGAGCACACCAAGTACGAGTATTCAGGGTTCAAGTGGTTAACTGTCTGAAAGTACACATACACGTCTATGAAACTATCTATGAAAATGTTTGATATGCAAACATGCGATTTTATACAACATGTAGTATGGGCTCCCTGCTTCATCTCTCTCTCAGCTAGGGGGTCCTTGGCCTGAAAAGGTTGAAGACCCCTGCCCTACTTCATCATACGAGAGTGTCACACTGGTGTTGTGAGGCGTTGTGAGCTTGTAGATCGGCTATTTTCACTATGTTATTGTCTCCGCCAGGCCGAAGGCATGTTGAGAGAGTATGTTTTATCCAAACATCATGCAAATCGGTACACAGTATCTCTATAGTCATGTGATCAACACGGATCTGTCCCATTTCCCATATTCCATCCTCATTGGCTAAGGTTGGCTTCCAAAGTTTGCAGGATTGGTCCGTTTTGAACAAAAAGCCTCAAATCATGAACACAGCTTGCGATTTCCGTGAAATTTTCACACGCACATTCCCACTATAGGCCGAGGAAGAAATGCCACCCTTCTCACAATGGCCTGTTATAGCGCCACCAGCAGGTCTAATTTTTGCAAAACACATTTTTGGAACAAAATGCCTCAAATCATGAATGCAGTGTCAATGCAAGAATAATTGGCACCCTTTTCACATTGGCCTATTATAGCGCCACCAGGAGGCCACAATAACGTACCTGACCTGGCGGAGACCTGTGCTCCGAGGAGCACTCTTTCTAGTCAAAAAATAATCATATTATAAAAAAGGTTTCAGTTTTGTGTTTCGGGGAATTATTTTGTTGCATTGGAATTGCTGAGGTTTTAGACATGTTTTAGTTTGTTCAAGACAGTATATTTAAATGTAATATTTTGTGGTTATTTGGTTATTTTGTGCTGCACCACTATTTTAAAAAAAATATATTTTTAAAACATTTTAACAACACACATCTTGAATGGGGGTCCCTGGTACGTAATATTGTCATATAAGGGGGTCCACAGCCAAATCCATATTAATTTGGGGTCCTTGATATGAAAACGTTATGAGAAGCATTGCCTGCGCTGTAGGGTTCATAGTGGTTAGACATTCTATTATCTATTCAATCAGGTTAGAATGACAGATTATCCTCTTTGTGGGGAGGAATGCAGATGAGAAATCAATAAATAAACATTTGGCATAAAGCCCTCGGTGCCTCCAAATGCTTGTACCGAGAATCCAATAATAATAATAATAATAATACCAGCAGCATTCTCTGCACCATCGGTTCTCAAAGTGGGGTCCGGGGACCCCCAGGGGTACTTGAGGGCGTTCCAGGGGGTCCCCAGCTAAATGATGGGTAGGAACCCTTATGGGTCTGTAACTCTGAGAGTGTACAAATGGAACCAAATGGTCCATTTGGTTCCATTTGTACACTCTCAGAGTTAAATCTAACATTGATTTTACAATATAAACTGGGGTCCCAGGCATAGAAATGTCATTAAATGGGGGTCCGTAGCCCTAATGCATGTCAAACTGGGGGTCCTTGAAATTAAAATGGTTGAGAATCACTGCTAGAGCCGTGAAAATCTTCTCTTATGGGGGTCCCTGGTATATCTTTTCAAATAGGGGTCCGCAGGCTAATAAGTGTCAATTTGGGGGTCCTTGACATGAAAAAGTTTGAGAACCACTGCTGTACACCAGGGGTCTTCAACGTTTTCAGGCCAAGGACCCCCTAGCTGAGAGAGAGATGAAGCAGGGACCCCCAACTACATGTTGTATAAAATCGCATATTTTGCATTTTCATAGATAGTTTCATAGACGTGTATGTGTATTTTCAGACAGTTAACCACTTAAACCCTGAATACTTAGAAACCATACCCTAGAAAACTTGTACTTGTTATGCTCTTTTTTTACCCCCTACCCCAAACGTCTTGGCTGAAAATAGCCGATCTACAAATGCTACAAAAACGCCACATGCTTACCAACACACGGACGTAAAGGGTGTTCAATAGCAGTGGCGTGCACAGACATTTTGAGGGGCAGGTGCTCAAGTAAATTATACTTTTTTTTGTTTACTTGGTCTGCTCTTTTTTCCCTCTACACCTATACCTCTTTGCCAAAAATAGCCGATCTACAAGCCCACAACGCCTCGCAGCGCGAGGCGTTGTGGGCTTGTAGATCTGCTATTTTTGGCTAAAGTTCTCCTCAGAAAAGGGATGCTAGGTTTCGAGTGGTTATGGTAAAAAGAAAAAGCATATCACATAAAGATTTGGCGGACCCCCTGTAGTAACTCTGAGGACCCCCTAGGGGTCCCGGACCCCCTGTTGAAGACCCCTGCTGTAAACAAAAGGGCACTTCTGGTCAAGAGGGCAAAGGGCAGGTGCTCTAGCACCACCTAGAGTCTATCTGTGCACGTCCCTGGGTGTTCAATAGCACTGATTTATGGGGGAAAAAATGCAAAAGCAGAAACATGGAGTTAGCTGGTTCCTGCCGGACAGCAACGATATGAGGTTTATCCACCTGGCAGAGAGAGAAGTAAAGAAGTCAAGGCTACAGATGATGAATCATTAAAGTCAGTAATAATGCTTCTGGTTGCGTGGCTACTGGAGGAGATAATGGACCGCTTCCAATGCTACGGGACTTTCTGCACCTTTAACCCATTAAGAGCGGCAACGCATCTGTGGAACCATTATTACTGTATATACTTTGGCTATTTATCAGATCTACAAGCTCATACGAGCTTTTAGATCTGCTATTTTTTTTAGAATAAATCGTAGAAATGTGTGCAAATCTTTGAATATATATATATTTTTTAAAAGCGAATATTTTTAACTCAAATCTTTGCTTCTGGGCGGTCCCTGGAACAACACATTTTGAGATGGGGGGTCCCTGGAACAACACAGTTTGAGATGGGGGGTCCCTGGAACAACACAGTTTGAGATGGGGGTCCCTGGAACAAAACATTTTGAGATGGGGGTCCGCGGGCCAAATACATATCATCTTGGGGACCCTTGGCATGAAAAAGATTGAGAGCCACTGTTATTACAGCAACATACATTTTTAAAAAAACTGTTACGATTTAGAAGACATTTGTAGAATCTCCCAGGAGCGAAGATTTGAGTTACAAATGCTCGCTTAAAAAATATTTATATTCAAAGATTTACAGCCATTTTCCACGATTTTTCTAAAAAAAATAGCAGATCTACAACATAGCGTGGCACTCTCTGCCACACTATGAGCTTGTAGATCTTCTAATTTATTTTCAATAGCCCAAAGAAATCTTACAATGACACAGATGCGTTCCCGGTCTTAAAGGATTAAAGAGATTGTGTACGATTACTGAGAGATGCTGCTAAAGAGCTATAGGTCTGCACACGTTCTCAGTGCCAGGCCTGTTCCTTTTGACTTGATCTTATGTCATCTAGCTCTTTGTATTTCATTAGGATCCAGTATCATCTCTCTCTTCTACATGTCTTTCTACATCTCTTTCTACATGTCTCCTAAATCCCAACAGTTTTCTGAAAAACGTATGTTTCTATATCAGTGGTGCTCAATCTTTTTCATGTCAAGGACCACCCAAAATGATATGTATTTGGCCCGCGGACCCCCATCTCAAAATATATTGTTCCAGGGACCCCCCAGATGCAAAGATTTTAGTTAAAAATGTTCGCTTTAAAAATATATATCAGAAGATTTGCACACATTTTCACAATTTTTCAAAAATAGCAGATCTACAAGCTCGTAGCACGGCACTCGGTGCCGCGCTATGAGCTTGTATATCTGCTATTTTTGAGTAGCCCAAAGTGTAAAATAATGCTTTGAATATTGAATACTGTAGTCAGAAATGTAAACATCACACAGAGGTGTAGAATATATTTTTAGAGGAATATTTATTCAAGGAAGACTCTTCAGGAGAGGTGGTGCGGGCCGGCCAATAGAGGGCGCTAAGTACTGTACATTTCATCAACAAATACAAACACTATGTACAAAAGAGATGGGGAAATTATAGCTCTGGTCCATAGCCTTAGAAGGAGTGCTCCTTATAAGGCTGTGGGACTTTTGAGCCTTTGTGCACACACCCCAGGCTGCGCAGCCTCTCGTCTGCAATAAAAATAAATAGTACTCTTTCGCTACTCACCAAAACAAAGAGGGTTTTATGGTGTGGAAAGCCTACTCTACTAAGTGAGAACACTCACTATGAGAGCCGAGCCCCCCCCCCACCTCACGTCTAAAATACACTTTTTGGCCAAAATGTTAAATATTTCACCGGAAATAAACCATTGTTTTAGTTACTCCGCTGCGGCCTCTACAGATCCTGTCAGTAGAAACATTACATTGAGCGGGAGAAAAAAGTTTGTCCTGGTAATGGCTGATTTTACGCTGCGACGCGTCGTGAGCTTGTAGATCTGCTATTTTCAGAGCGAAACACCCGAGCACAAACCAAACATAAAATGACTCGTCTTTTAGTTCTACTGGATCTCTTCTCCACCATAGTCCCTCACTAACATTTTAGTTTTGATTTGTTTACCAAATTGTCATCATAGCTTAGTTTGTATTTAACATTTGTCGTCATGGTTTTAGTCAACGACATTAACACTGGTCAGTGGTCTTTTCTCTGAAATGGCATTAATAAAATTGCTGTCCTAAAAGTACACTAATACACACGTGTGTGTGTGTGTGTGTGTGTGTGTGTGTGTGTGTGTGTGTGTGTGTGTGTGTGTGTGTGTGTGTGTGTGTGTGTGTGTGTGTGTGTGTGTGTGTGTGTGTGTGTGTGTGTGCGTGTGTGTGTGTCACAGTACCTGGATGAGATCCTGAAGTATTGTAACTACGTCTTCACTCTGGTGTTTGTCATCGAAGCCGTGCTCAAAGTCATCGCCCTGGGACTGCGCAGGTTCTTCAAGGAGAGGTACACACGCACACACACACACACACACACACACACACACACACACACACACACACACACACACACACACACACACACACACACACACACACACACGTGTTGATTTTGACAGCAAATTGTTATTTAGTTTATGTCATAGACAGTCTTTTGAATAACATTCTGTTTAGTTTTAGTCATATTTTAGTCATCTGATTTTTTTAACTTATATTCTAGTTCAAGTCGACTAAATCTACAGTTGATTTAGGCCAGTGGTTTTCAACCTTTTTCGTGTCAAGGACCCCCAAATTGACAAATATTAGCCCACGGACCCCCATTTGAAAAGATATGCCAGGGACTCAACCGTTTAGATTTCTTGGGGGTCCCAATCTACACTGTATCACCATCATCAGTGTTCATATTTAACTCTAAGAGTGTACAAATGGAACCAAATGGACCCGTTAGGGTCCATTTGGTTCCATTTGTACACTCTTAGAGTTACTGACCTGTAAGGGTCCATTTGGTTCCATTTGTACACAAGGGTCCATTTGGTTACTAACTATTAATTAGGCTGGGGACCCCCTGGAACCCCCTCAAGGACCACTGGTGGTCCCCAGACCACTGGTTGAAAACCCCTGATTTAGGCGACTAAAATGTATTTTTGGCGGGCCATGGTGACATCGAAATGATTTTCACTGAGCTGCACGCCGAAAATAGCCGATCTACAAGCTCACAACGTGTTGTTAGCTTGTAGATCAACTATTTATAACTACGGTCTCTGTTGTCTTAGTTGTCTTAGTTCTACTGGATCTCTTCTCCACTAGTCCCTCCCAAACATTTTAGTCCAGTTTTTATTTGTTCACGAAATTGTCAGTATATTCAGTCTTAGTTTTAGTCATAGCTTACCTTAGTTAGTTCTTATTTAGTTTTCGTCAGTGAAAAAGGCTGTCAACAGATCATTCTCCTCATAGTTTTAGTCAACAAAATCAACACTGACACACACACACACACGCGCACGCGCGCACACGCACACGCACACACACACACACACACACACACACACACACACACACACACACACACACACACACACACACACACACACACACACCCACCTTTCTGCATGAATATAGTGATATAGTGTTTGAATTCTGAAGGGCTTCTGAAAGACATTTCAACATGATAACCATCCTAGAACTTCTTCTATGGCTCCCTTCTATCAAAAAAATAAAACACATGTTATATATATTCTCCACCCGAGACTTGACCACATCAGAAAACTGCAAAAAGGGTTCATTCCAGGCTAGTGTGGAGGTTTTGGGTTCACATTGTGTTCACATGGGTCTCCAGAAGACGTGTATAGGCAGGGGTGCACACAACTTTTTGGTCTATTTCTCAGGGGAGCGTCTGGATATGTTACTTGGTGTGCACAAAATAAATAAATAAATAAATACATTTTGACTCGTCTCGCAGGATGGATAAAAGAGGGATACATGGATAACTTGTCTGTGCAATGGTCTGCGTGATGCGGGACCCCGCTTCTCGTGAATGATAGGCACTCCTGACATTAACTCCAAGCCTCGTCAAGAGGGCTACTTCGATCCTGGCTGCTCCTGTTATCAGTTGTTTGCACTATGTTGATGTGCTCTTTGCTTTTCTCATGCTTATCAAAAGCTGGGTGACTGAAATTCTTTGTCCCTGTATAAAAGGCGCTGCTTTTACACGCCAGATTGGGACGTTCACAGCATATTTTGCACCACATCACGGTGCATTCATCGTCGGTAACGAGTGCATGTAACACAGCCAGCAGCTTGCTGTGTGCGACTGGCTGTGTCAGGATTCGAGGCCACACTCACACATGTGCAGCATGCGTTGCCTCCGCCCATGGGTGTGTATGGGGTGTGTATGGGGCGGGCACGTTCGTCACCGTGAATGTGTGAGTGTGGCTTCAGGAAGTAAATTCCTGTCCCAGCTGTTGGTACGCGAGAGCGCCTCCCTTCGTCTGATGTGCCGCGCAGCATGCATTTTGACGACGCATGCGCACTTGCACACCAGTTATGTGCACCCCTGTGTATAGGGACTTAGTCATGCCAGTGTGCTGTATTATAGTTAAAATACATAGAATTGTGGAGTTATTAAGCTTGCGATTAGGAAAAGGTTCAGGTTGGCTTTAGGGTTAACATCAGATATTTAGGGGTTCAATGTTGTGCGACACACCAGCACACAACTGAGTATAACAGGTTTAGAGCTAGAAACCCATCCTAAAATGTTTGCGTGTGCGTGTGTGTGCGTGTGTGTGCGTGTGTGTGTGTGTGTGTGTGTAGGTGGAACCAGTTGGACCTGGCCATCGTGTTGCTGTCCATCATGGGCATCGTTCTGGAGGAGATCGACCTGAACGCCTCTCTACCCATCAACCCCACTATCATACGTATTATGAGGGTCCTGAGGATCGCTAGAGGTGCACACACACACACACACACACACACACACACACACACACACACACACACACACACACACACACACACACATACATACAGTGAGATGACAATGTGTTTCTGCAGGTAAACACCACCACACTACTCCAGTTGTAATAACTAGAAGCTCGGCCCTGCTACGCAGGGCCTCGCGTCTAGCCCGCCGCCACGCCCACGTAGCGCCCGCGGCCACTTGGCAGCGCATATAAGTGGCATAGCGTCATGAGGGCCAGTGGGGCCGTGGCTCGGTCAGTGAAGACCCTGTAGCGCGGATGATATGTGGCATAGAGGGGCAGATTTGAAATCTCCAGAGGAAACGTCCGTGGGCTACCATTGGTTCAGCGATGTGTGCGGGCGCCCTGCGGGCCCTCCTCCTCCACCAATGTGCAGTATTGAGAGCCCTGACGTCACAACATTTGGAGCGATGGGCACTGCACTCTGGTTGGTTAGGGTCCACCTAGGGCCCAGGTAGAACCCAGTTAAAGCCTGCATGGGCAAACCCAGTTAGGACCCGCCTTGGTCCCACATAAACGTGGCTAGTTGGGGCCCACCTAAGGGCCAGGTAGAAGCGACTTATAGCCCGCATGGGCATAGCAGTTAAGACCCACCTCTGCCCCACATAGAATTGCCTAGGTGGGGCCCACCTAAGGGCCAGGTAGAGTCGGTGGGGACCCCCCACAGGCCAATGTTAAAATGGTAGCACTTGTTCCTCAACATAGTGTGAATGTGCGTGCAAAGTTGACCACAATCGGACGCTGCATTCATGATTTGCGGCATTTTGTGCAAACTTTAGATGTGAATCTTAGCCAATCGGGATGGAATATGAAAGATTAAACAGATCCGTCTTGATCACATGACTATAGAGATCATGTGTATCGATTTGCGTGAAATGTAGATATAATCGGAAGGAGTAATGTAAAGAAATATGTTGTACATAAGGCGGCCTCCTGGTGGAGCTATAAAAGGTAGATGTGAGAAATGTAGGGGAAAGGTTTTTCCTTGACCTCTAGAGAGTGCACATACAAAGTTTTACACAGATTGGTGCAGGTATAGGTAAAAACACAAATCGGACTGTTATAGCGCCACCATGAGGCTGATTAGAAAAATCTCAAGTGGAATTTCTTGCTCGGCATAGTGGGAATGTGGGTGCAAAGTTGCACGGAAAGTGCATGCTGTGTTGATAATTTGAGGCATTTTGGTCAAAACGGAGCAGTCCTGGAAACTGTGGAAGCCATTTTTAGTCAATCAGGATGGAAAATGAAAAATCTGAAAGAGCGTGTTTTTTTTAATGACTATAGAGATACTGTGTATCGATGTGCGTGATGTTAGGACAAAATATGTAGCAGTACTGTGAGAAAATGTGTTTTGCAAAAAGCGGCCTCCTGGTGGCACTATAACAGGGCCATGTGAAAGAAATGGGGCAGAGGTTCTGAATTGGCATCCAGGGAGTGTGTGTGCACAGTTGCGCTGCGATCAAGCCAACGATGCGGGAGATTAGCTATCCACAGACCGTCGGACGGACAGGGGGTAAAACATACTCTCGCGCCATCCCTTTCGGCCTGGCGGAGACAATAAAAAAGCTAAAGTGAAGGAAAAGAGCATTACTGCAGCAAAAGTAGTCAACAAACTATACTATAAAACATTGGCCACATTGTCAAATAAATTAAGAAAGAGGCAAACATGTTGAAAATAGCCGATCTACAAGCTTACAACGCCTCTCAACGTGAGGCGTTGTGAGCTTGTAGATCGGCTATTTTCACAATATTGACTTGTGGAACGGAGTCAAACAAAATTGGGGGGGTCCCCAGTTCAAATATGATTTTTTTTGGGGGGGGGGGGGGGGTAGCCACTGCTCTAATCGGACCGAAATTATCTGAAATTACTACATGACCATAATGCAGCCTAAACGTGCGTTGCACGGGGCGGTCCTGCCATTACGTTAGTTACTGGAGTTTCTGTGGAGCTACACCAGAAGACACACACAACATACACCATCTACAATGGACTAACGGAGCAGCAATAATAACAGTTACCGCACGAACGTGCATTGTTGACAAAGTGATTGCACAGCCGCTGCAGGCATGACAGCCACATTAGCGTTAGCTACATGCCAACTATCACAGCGTCCTGTCCGTCGTCGCTGCGACTGACTCTGATGGCTACAGCCATAGATAAACACAACAGCAAGCTCTCTGAGATGCCATTGTCTGGGAACTGCTCTTAGCGTGACACGACCAATGAGAGTGAGCGCTTTCGTTGTTGCTAAGATACGGTGCATGGCACACGGCGTCTCTGCCCCATAGCTTGTAGATCTCTCACACATGATTGGCGTAGGCTGCGTTGCCGTCGACGCTGATTGGCTGCATGTTGCTGTGACGTTGAAATGGGGTGCCAGGTCTGCTTTGTGTGTAAGCGATTTTGGGCTCATTTGGGCGCGCTTTTGGGCTGTTTTCCATAGAGCACGGCAGGGCTTGTTTCTGTCCCGTGACGGATGTGGCAAAGAAGGTGCAAAACGAACCATCCGGAAGTAAAGTGCGAGATGAAATATATAGCACTTTATGATTATTAGAGAAGGAGACAGATGTGAAGGTGGAAAATGGAATGTAGGAGGTTATATAGTTTTTCATGAGCGATTTTTGTAGCAAGTTGTGAGTGAATTGGGCCACTCCTGTGGGCGGGGGGCTGAATAGAACCATTGGGGTTTGGGAAGGAGACGCTCTCTGTTTGAGTGGTGAGATGATTGAATTGCTGCAGTAACACAGTTGTAATTATGATTGAATTGCTGCAGTAACACAGTTGTAATAATCATTGATCTGTGGCAGCGGTGGCCTAGTGGTTAGAGGGGCTTGATACCGGAAGGTCCCTAGTTCGATTCCACAATTCATCACATCAATCATGAATCACCACTGAATAGCCCTTGAGCAAGGCTTCCATGCAGGGTCCGGCTGGAAACAAGTTTCGTACTTAGTCCGACACCCTGGGTAAACAACAAACTTTGCTTTGAATTGCTGCAGTAACACAGTTGTAATAATGACTGAATTGCTGCAGTAACACAGTTGTAATAATGACTGAATTGCTGCAGTAACACAGTTGTAATAATGATTGAAATGCTGCAGTAACACAGTTGTAATAATGATTGAATTGCTGCAGTAACACAGTTGTAATAATGATTGAATTGCTGCAGTAACACAGTTGTAATAATGATTGAATTGCCGCAGTAACACAGTTGTAATAATGATTGATTTGCTGCAGTAACACAGTTGTAATAATGAATGAATTGCTGCAGTAACACAGTTGTAATAATGAATGAATTGCTGCAGTAACACAGTTGTAATAATGATTGAATTGCTGCAGTAACACAGTTGTAATAATGACTGAATTGCTGCAGTAACACAGTTGTAATAATGACTGAATTGCTGCAGTAACACAGTTGTAATAATGATTGAATTGCTACAGTAACACAGTTGTAATAATGATTGAATTACTACAGTAACACAGTTGTAATAATGACTGAATTGCTGCAGTAACACAGTTGTAATAATGATTGAATTGCTGCAGTAACACAGTTGTAATAATGATTGAATTGCTGCAGTAACACAGTTGTAATAATGATTGAATTGCTGCAGTAACACAGTTGTAATAACGATTGAATTGCTGCAGTAACACAGTTGTAATAATGACTGAATTGCTGCAGTAACACAGTTGTAATAATGACTGAATTGCTGCAGTAACACAGTTGTAATAATGATTGAATTGCTACAGTAACACAGTTGTAATAATGATTGAATTGCTGCAGTAACACAGTTGTAATAATGATTGAATTGCTGCAGTAACACAGTTGTAATAATGATTGCATTGCTACAGTAACAC
Source organism: Gymnoscopelus microlampas (assembly GCF_963454915.1). Lineage (NCBI taxonomy): Eukaryota > Metazoa > Chordata > Actinopteri > Myctophiformes > Myctophidae > Gymnoscopelus > Gymnoscopelus microlampas. The sequence goes on along the minus strand of NW_028155846.1, from coordinate 10,307 downwards.
AGTTGTAATAATGATTGAATTACTACAGTAACACAGTTGTAATAATGATTGAATTACTACAGTAACACAGTTGTAATAATGATTGAATTGCTGCAGTAACACAGTTGTAATAATGATTGAATTGCTGCAGTAACACAGTTGTAATAATGATTGAATTGCTGCAGTAACACAGTTGTAATAAGGATTGAATTGCTGCAGTAACACATTTGTAATAAGGATTGAATTGCTGCAGTAACAAAGTTGTAATAATGATTGAATTGCTGCAGTAACACAGTTGTAATAATGATTGAATTGCTGCAGTAACACAGTTGTAATAATGATTGCATTGCTACAGTAACACAGTTGTAATAATGATTGAATTACTACAGTAACACAGTTGTAATAATGATTGAATTACTACAGTAACACAGTTGTAATAATGATTGAATTGCTGCAGTAACACAGTTGTAATAAGGATTGAATTGCTGCAGTAACACAGTTGTAATAAGGATTGAATTGCTGCAGTAACACAGTTGTAATAATGATTGAATTGCTGCAGTAACACAGTTGTAATAATGATTGAATTGCTGCAGTAACACAGTTGTAATAATGATTGAATTGCTGCAGTAACACAGTTGTAATAATGATTGAATTGCTGCAGCAACACAGTTGTAATAATGACTGAATTGCTGCAGTAACACAGTTGTAATAATGACTGAATTGCTGCAGTAACACAGTTGTAATAATGATTGAATTACTGCAGTAACACAGTTGTAATAATGATTGAATTGATGCAGTAACACAGTTGTAATAATGATTGAATTGATGCAGTAACACAGCTGTAATAATGATTGAATTGATGCAGTAACACAGTTGTAATAATGGTTGAATTACTGCAGTAACACAGTTGTAATAATGGTTGAATTGATGCAGTAACACAGTTGTAATAATGGTTGAATTGCTGCAGTAACACAGTTGTAATAATGACTGAATTGCTGCAGTAACACAGTTGTAATAATGACTGAATTGCTGCAGTAACACAGTTGTAATAATGACTGAATTGCTGCAGTAACACAGTTGTAATAATGACTGAATTGCTGCAGTAACACAGTTGTAATAATGATTGAATTGCTGCAGTAACACAGTTGTAATAATGACTGAATTGCTGCAGTAACACAGTTGTAATAATGACTGAATTGCTGCAGTAACACAGTTGTAATAATGACTGAATTGCTGCAGTAACACAGTTGTAATAATGACTGAATTGCTGCAGTAACACAGTTGTAATAGTGACTGAATTGCTGCAGTAACACAGTTGTAATAATGACTGAATTGCTGCAGTAACACAGTTGTAATAATGACTGAATTGCTGCAGTAACACAGTTGTAATAATGACTGAATTGCTGCAGTAACACAGTTGTAATAATGACTGAATTGCTGCAGTAACACAGTTGTAATAATGACTGAATTGCTGCAGTAACACAGTTGTAATAATGATTGAATTGATGCAGTAACACAGTTGTAAAAATGACTGAATTGCTGCAGTAACACAGTTGTAATAGTGACTGAATTGCTGCATTAACACAGTTGTAATAATGACTGAATTGCTGCAGTAACACAGTTGTAATAATGATTGAATTGCTGCATTAACACAGTTGTAATAGTGACTGAATTGCTGCATTAACACAGTTGTAATAATGACTGAATTGCTGCAGTAACACAGTTGTAATAATGAATGAATTGCTGCATTAACACAGTTGTAATAATGACTGAATTGCTGCAGTAACACAGTTGTAATAATGACTGAATTGCTGCAGTAACACAGTTGTAATAATGATTAAATTGCTGCAGTAACACAGTTGTAATAATGATTGAATTGCTGCAGTAACACAGTTGTAATAATGATTGAATTGCTGCAGTAACACAGTTGTAATAATGATTGAATTGCTGCAGTAACACAGTTGTAATAATGCTTTCAGTGTTAAAGTTGTTGAAGATGGCCACAGGAATGAGAGCTCTGTTGGACACAGTGATGCAGGCCCTGCCACAGGTATGTGTTTACATTATCAATACATTATGTATTATACATTATACATTATGGATATGCCACAGGTATGTGTTTACATTATCAATACATTATGTATTATACATTATACATTATGGATATGCCACAGGTATGTGTTTACATTATCAATACATTATGTATTATACATTATACATTATGGATATGCCACAGGTATGTGTTTACATTATCAATACATTATGTATTATACATTATACATTATGGATATGCCACAGGTATGTGTTTACATTATGAATACACAGGCTCATTGATTAGAAACGTGTAATCCAAAATGTGCTCGTCGTCGATTTCATTGTGCGTTGAAACGTCTCTCAAAGCCACTCTTTAAGCACCTCCACAAACGCAAACAAAGCAGCTTCTGTTGATATACATCACAACAACACCCGTACAAAACGTTTTTTGAAGATCCTCGATCCACAGATCCAGTCTGTGTTTGTGTTTGTTTATGTCAGAATCAGAATCATCTTTATTTATCACAGGTTTACACGTGTAAAACAGTGGGTGAAATGTGTTTTTTTTTTTTGTGCAAAGCTCCATTCATTTAACCCGTTAAGCCCTGGAACGCATCTGTGTCACTTTTTGATTTGGGCAGAAAAAGCATTATTTTAAACGTTTTTATTATATTATCTGCTATTCAAAAATAGCATTTTTTTGAATTTTTGAAAAATCGTGAAAATGTGTGCAAATCTTTGAATATATATTATTGTAAAGCGAACATTTACTCAAATCTTTGCTTCTGGGGGGTCCCCGGAACAAAATATTTTGAGATGGGGGCCGGCGGTCAAATACATATCATGTTGGGGGTCCTTGACATGTAAACGTTTGAGAAACGCTGATATAGAAACATAGGTTTTTCAGAAAAGTGTTGGGATTTAGAAGACATTAAGTAGAATCAGCTTCAGGTCTTAATGGGTTAAGTGGTTTACAGGAAGAGACAGAATGGTGTTATGTGCTAAAGAGAGAGAGGGACTTCTAACAGGAGCTCCTCATGTGAACTCTGTCTGAAGTTATTTAGTTTCAATATCACAGGAACAGGTTTTCTCTTTGGCTCAGTTATAATGATGATTTATGTGTGTGGTTTCAGAGCCCTGCTGGTTGAAATGCATCTCATTGTTCTGGGTCTGGTGGAAACACCTTGATGTTATAATTCATAACAGAGACACGGGGTGTGTGGTTTGTCTTTAAAGTTACACACATGAAAGCAGAGCCATGCAGAGGCAGGGTATAGACACGACAGCACCCTGTGATGCTCTCTCTCTCTCTCTCTCTCTCTCTCTCTCTCTCTCTCTCTCTCTCTCTCTCTCTCTCTCTCTCTCTCTCTCTCTCTCTCTCTCTCTCTCTCTCTCTCTCTCTCTGTGTCTCTCTCTCTCTCTGTGTGTGTCTCTCTCTCTCTCTCTGTGTGTGTGTGTGTGTGTGTGTGTCTCTCTCTCTCTCTCTGTGTGTCTCTCTCTCTCTGTGTGTGTGTCTCTCTCTCTCTCTCTGTGTCTCTCTCTCTCTCTCTGTGTGTGTCTCTCTCTCTCTCTCTCTCTCTCTCTGTGTGTGTGTGTGTCTCTCTCTCTCTCTGTGTGTGTGTCTCTCTCTCTCTCTCTGTGTGTGTGTGTGTGTGTGTGTGTCTCTCTCTCTCTCTCTGTGTGTCTCTCTCTCTCTGTGTGTGTGTCTCTCTCTCTCTCTGTGTGTCTCTCTCTCTCTCTCTCTGTGTGTGTCTCTCTCTCTCTCTCTCTCTCTCTGTGTGTGTGTCTCTCTCTCTCTCTCTGTGTGTGTGTGTGTGTGTCTCTCTCTCTGTCTGTCTTTCTCTGTGTCTCTCTCTCTCTCTCTCTCTCTCTAAAATTAGGAGTAGACAATTATTTCCGCCCCTTTTTTTCCTCAGAATTAAGTCGTTATGCAAATGAATTCCTCCTCACACACGTTTCTGTGTTGTCACTGCTGTCGTATCTACTGACTCACCTGCCAGTGAGGAGCCCCCAAGGGGAGGACGTAGCACCTTTCGTCCCACTTGTCCCTTTCAACAATTGCCGAGTGGCTAACGCACTGACACATATCACCCTTCATCTCTCCTCTCCCCCCAATTTAGTCCATTGAACTAACTCCTCCCCACACACACACATTACTCTGTGTTGTTGCTGCTGTTCTATCCTACTGAGTTTGACTCACCTGCCATTGAGGAGCCCCCACCGGGAGGACGTAGATCATACATGGGCAACTGGCGGCCCGGGGGCCACATGCGGCCCCCACCTTCACTTAAGCCCGCAATATCAGAATAGTGATATATTATTGATTTCAGCTGTTATGATTCCTAACATACAAACATGATCCGCTTTAATGACTTCACTCTATATTAGTAGCTTAATGACTAGTATTAACATTATATTATCTTTTTTATGTCCAGTGTATTTCTGTTTAAGTTTCATAAAGTTAACATAAGTATAACTAAATGCATTTGAAATTAAATAAAAATGTTACTTTTCAGGATTCCAATTACAAAATAGCAAAAAAAAATCAGGATTCCAATAAAAAAAATAGCAAAAATAGCCGATCTACAAGCTCAAAACGCGTGTAGTTATGTAGTTATTATTTGGTCACATGCGCTTGTTATTACTTTTCATTGGTTTAATATTCATGTTAACTGGTTTCTCATTGGTCAACATTGGTTTAATATTTATGCCTGTTGTGTGCGTAAAGATGTTGAAATATGGAACTAGAAGGAATTCTGCCCAACAACAACACTGTGTCTGTCCATGTATATAAATGTGGTCTCCCTTTAAATGTGTCGTACGTGTGTGTGTGTGTGTGTGTGTGTGTGTGTGTGTGTGTGTGTGTGTGTGTGTGTGTGTGTGTATGTAGGTGGGGAATCTAGGTCTACTCTTCATGTTGCTGTTCTTCATCTACGCAGCGCTGGGAGTCGAGCTCTTTGGAAAACTGGGTTAGTGTGTGTGTGTGTGTGTGTGTGTGTGTGTGTGTGTGTGTGTGTGTGTGTGTGTGTGTGTATGGCGCTCGATCCGTGCCACGTCAAACCTTGACGCGTCACATGAACGTGTGATTTTTTTTAATGCGTGCGTGCGTGCGTGTGTGCGTGCGTTCTGCGCATACACTACACGAAAGCAAGCGTGACGTGTTGCATCAGCGTGTGAACGTGTCATGTAATGTGACTTGGGTTTTTTTTTATGCGTGCGTGCGTGCGTGTGTGCGTGCGTTCAGCGCAGAAAGCAGGCGTGATTATTGTGGTGTGCTGCACCGCATCATGTGAACGCCTGAGGCCTGATATATGTGCTGCATCGCGTTGTGTGATCGTGTAGCCTAAAAAATATAAAATTATTATCACATGCATGTATCCAGATAGATATTAATATTTGTTTCTAAATACCCCGCATTAAATTAACTAAATAGCCTCATAATAATAAATAATATTGTTTCGCCATTGTAAGCTATATATTTATCTATTTCAGACCAGTTTATTTTTTTGTATTGGTACCAGACACGGTAAAACTAGCCTATAATACTTGTCACATTTCTCATGTAGGTACGATGACGTCACTGCGCATTCGCACATGGTCATTATGATAATAAATAATAATACATAAACACCGGACCGCTCATGGTCATTATAATAAATGGAGAGAGAGAGAGAGAGAGAGAGAGAGAGAGAGAGAGAGAGAGAGAGAGAGAGAGAGAGAGAGAGCAACACTTACAGTCTATGAAAGAAGGCACGCTCATTTATGGCAAAAGTATTGGCATCAAAATATATACTTAAGTAGAACGTATAGGCTACTCATTATGCCGAATGTCACGTTGTTCTTGTATTATTATGAAAAAGCTTTGAAACATGCTGTAACTCATTCACTGTGACGAGAACCCTCTTTCTGCGCAGAGTAGCGCACGGTGCACACACGGGTTGAATGCAGGGTCTGTCATCCTTGCAGGATTCTTTTTAAAAACGGAGGGTGCAACCTCCGTTGGGGCCGTCAGTTCAATTCAATTCAATTCAATTTTATTAAAGTGTCAAATCACAACAAGTTGTCTCAAGACACTTTACATGTAGAGAAGAGACCCGACATCCCACCCTGAGCAAGCAATTTTGCGACAGTGGCAACGAAAAACTCCCTCTTAATTCAACAGGAAGAAACGTCAGGCAGACCCTAGGCTCTAGGGTGGGGGCCTTCTGCCTCGACCGTGTCGGGGGAAAGAAGAGAGAGAGAGAGGGAGAGACAGCATCGAAGTTCATGGGTCCATCCACCCTGCGCCATATACCGAGGTGTTCCTCGGCACTAGTGATGCGCGGGTTGGACCGCGGGGCGAGCGGGAGAGTCAAGATTTCAGAGGCACTTATCGCGGGGCGGGATGGTGCGGGCTGCGCAAACACGCAAAAAAAAAAAGAAAGAAAAGAAAAGCATTTGATACCTTCTCTCTCTCCCATTGTTATCTCACTCTCCTCTCTCCTACTCTCCAGTTCTTTCCTCCTGGCTGGAATCATCTGGGCTTATGTTAAATGTGTTACTTTAACAATGATGCGCAGCTGGCTCTAATGTGGCCTAATGATATCCCCGCTGCAACTTTATTTTATATTGGAATGAATGTCCCTTGTAGTGCTGTTGTAGTAGGATTGGACACACTCACTGTATCTATCTAGTTGTAATGTAATGTTCTCTCAGTATAGCCTATCAAAGGGCAGGAAAAAAAATGAATTGTCTATCCTGAGCTAAACCGAACCTGTATGGTGTTGAATGGTTCCGTTCGCTCCGTTTCTCTCTCTCTCTCTCGTTCTCTCATTGATATAATTGCCCGGTATACGAAATTTAGCCTAGGATATTTATTTGGTTATTTTATTGTTTTGAGGTCTACTCTCCTGAGTCTCCTCCATGCAGCTGTCATTGAGTATAGAAAGATAATTGACACCAGCCAGCTGACTGTGCTTAATGGTTGATATTATAAGAGTGCATGATGGTGAGAAAAAATTAGAAATCATCACGGAACGACAAGCAGGAGAGGGGACAATCCGTTGTCATTTTATTGTAGATTTAAAAGCAGCCTATTAGACTATATTGACTGTATATGTCTTGGATTTTACATGCAATGCTCCTGAGAGGATTATGGCGTGAGTAACAACGGACTTTAACATTAGTCCGTTGTTATAACCGTTGTTATTACCGTTGTTATATGTCATAGCACTCCCTCCCTCGCTCCATTACGCATGGTGCACTGTGCGCGCCCTTTCCCTCCATTGAGTTTTATGCATCCATTACAATCAATATTGCAGCGGTTGCAATAATATAACATTCCAAATAATCAGTAACATGTAGGCTATAGCCATGTCTGTCAAATAATATTTTATTTCAAGGCAATACAAAGCTATAGGCCTATGCCTACAGTAGGCCTATGATACCAATGTCGGGTCCGGTGTATGTTATGATGCCTCCTCTTGCCTCAGTTCCCCGACACCATGTCATTTCTCAAGAGATTGCTCTAATTCAAAATTGTATTTATTCTGTGAACTCTCTAGTTAATTTTCCTGTATTCAGGTGACTCCAGACCAAACAGACTCGTTCGGACTATACCCTACAGTCCGAACGGGACGCCTCCCCATGTAACGCTCCCTTATGCATTGTACAATATTCAGCCCGGTAAGGAGTTTGAACGCACAATAAAATAACATTGGTATATCTTCAGTAGCGACCCAAAATTGGCCACTACTTTCAAGGACATGCCCAGAGTTGTCTACAAACATCCTCCTAATATAAGACAAACAGTTGTCAAATCAGATCTCATCCCTAAAATGCCAGAATCATAATTTTTGACTCAAATCCCCGAAAGCAGATGCGCCCGATGCGCACAATGTCATTTCACCGAAAAGAACCACACTTTTACGCACCACTAACGGGGAAACGTTTTGATATCAAGGGCACTATAACATGCACAACCAAAAATGCTAAAATGCCCATGCCTTCTATTATACAATAAACAATCATGGCTGGGGCGCACTGACGTGCCATGGACACATGTCTTTCTAGACTTTTGCGAGAAATAGAGAACATTGTGGTTCTCTCTGGCAGCATCAGATAATTGCAGGCCAAATTAATTATATAATTTACGTTTATCACTCACACACTTCTGAGACCCAACCGGAGTGGCCATTCTATATCTATATCAGCTGCAGCTCCGCCAGAGCAATATTACTGAAGTTTGTTCGGTATCGTTTGTTCCCATTATTTATGTTATGTTATGGCCTCATTAATTCGAAAATGCGTCTTTTATTTATTCGGACAGCAGTCATATTTTGCGGAAATTCGCTGGTGACTGCTAGACCTTTGACCAATCAAAATGCGTTTATGTATTCATTATGTATTCATCCCATCCAACTCCTGTTGAAGATGAGCGCATTGGTGCTCAAAGTGGGGTCCGGGGACACCTCTGGGGGGTAGCTCCGACGGAACCTCTCCCTCCGCTGTATAGCTCCGAGATGAGGTTCCTCGTTAGTTACTGCCGTCTGTTTTCGAAATGGTCGCACGTCGTCCACTTTACATGTTTCTTACCCCTTTCTGCACATCGTATCCAAAAAGTAAAGCATTTCCGCCACTCTCTCAGATGTTTGAAGTTTTAACGCGCCATAAAAGCCATCCAACGGGTTGAAGAAAGTATTTAATTTGCCTCGGTTTTCATCCGGTTACATGGTTTTTAAGACATTGCGCAAGAGTTGCGCCCGTAGAGATAACATTACTTTTTACCCTACTGGTCAAATGTTGAATTGCATCTTCTAATGCAAAATATTATGGAACCGGATGAAAACCGAGGCAAATTAAATACTTTCTTCAACCCGTTGGATAGCTTTTATGGCGCGTTAAAACTTCAAACATCTGAGAGAGTGGCGGAAATGCTTTACTTTTTGGATACGATGTGCAGAAAGGGGTAAGAAACATGTAAAGTGGACGACGTGCGACCATTTCGAAAACAGACGGCAGTAACTAACGAGGGACCTCATCTCGGAGCTATACAGCGTACAGCGGAGGGAGAGGTTCCGTAGGGGCTACTCTGGGGGGCAGTGATGCGCGGGTCAGGTTTTTTTCATAACCCGCCCCGCCACGGAGCACCAAAATGTACTTAAAGTACCAAAAGTAGAAAGTAGGCTAATATTCATTATGCAGAATGTCCCATTTCACAAATACAAATCTTGTATATATGGGGTGTGAAGTGGTTAATGTGAGTTTTGTAAACAATAATTATACATATAATAAATAATTATAGTGCAGTAAAAGTATAATATTTGCCTCTGAGAAGTAGTGGAGTAGAAGTAGAAGTATTGAAAATTGGAAGTACTCCTCCTCCTGTAAAGTATAAAGTAGCCTACATTTACTCAATGACCGGCTGCCGCTCCAAGCCGCTCCGGCCGGGGCCGCGAACCGTACGTTGCACGGACTGACATAAAGATATCCATAAGTGCGTATATAGAGCCTCCCCGATCAAGACTTCATTCAAATTTCTCCGTAATCCGCACACAAGTATGTTTATAAATAGCAAGTTGTGACAGTTAAGTTATATCACCAGCCGATCAAAGAATACAATTTGAAACGCAAGTGACAGATTTTGGCTGAATTGACTAGCTTTGCGACTCGAGCCCCTCTCTCTCGCAGTGGTGTAAAGTAACTAACTAAGTACATTTACTCAAGTACTGTAGGCCTACTTAAGTACAATCTTGAGGTAATTTTACTTTACTAGAATATTTCCAATTTTCAATACTTTTACTCCTACTCCACTACATCTTAGAGGCAAATATTGTACTTTTTAGCCTACTCCACTATAATTATTTGAAAACTTTAATTAGTAGCCTACTTGTTATATCTTGGTAATTGGTTATTATCACAAAACACACTTCAGCCCTCGCCATGGTTCTCATGACGCAAGCGTCATGGTGCCATGTCCCCCTGGTTTATAGCGGTGTTCGATTGTTGTTACATTGCCAACTCTCACATGAACATAAACGTTCAGATTTGAAACATAAAGTGCTTAACCCCGAGCCATGGATGTTACAAGGCGATCCGGACCGCGATAAGTAGCCGTATCTCCCGTATTGTTCAATAAAAAATTTAATCCGATCGCCAGCCATTTTCTCCAATTCTTCTCCGATACTTTCAACCATGCGACACTAATGGTTGGGAGGTGTATTGCACTCTGATACATTACCCCAAAAAAAAAGGAAAAGGCTGGCGATGGGATAAAATGCTTTTTATTTAACAATACGGGAGATACGGGTACTTAT
>NW_028155847.1:0-13164 GCF_963454915.1 Gymnoscopelus microlampas | reverse complement strand
AGAAAGAGAAAGTCGGAGTGAACAAATGACGGACAGGACACTGCTTTAGGATTCACCGTCCCTCCTCAAGGTCAGCGCTCTGTAGAAATCATTTAAAGAGACATACCGTACAGTTTATCCCGTTTTCCCCCCATGCTTCTCTGAAGGCTTCAATCACACCACGCTGTCATTTCAGATAGAAATCATGACCTGCTTTCAGCTATAAAAATGTCACATTAAACATTTTCCCGTCCATGCATCACCAATTTCACTGTATATTATGTCACCTATTTCCAACCAACCACATGACTTGTACATAATACCAAATGATATATTAAAATCCAAATGCTGCGCCTTTCCCATTCCATCTAGCACCTCGGGGGAGCCATCGAAAGAACCTGTCACGAAAAAAAAACGTAGAATATTTCGCTGTCGTTTCCACAAGATTTTGTCCACAATAGGCTCTATTCACAGCAGCCATATTATGAAGACATTCACAGGTGTTACCAATGATACTAATGAAGGCTCTGTTCCATTTAGTCTAGCACAGTGGTTTACACGACCCCCATAACTCTGAGAGTGTACAAATGGAACCAAATGGACCCTTACGGGTCCATTTGGTTCCATTCGTACACTCTCAGAGTTACACACCTGTAAGGGGCCATTTGGAAGCCCATGAGGGTCCCTGGACCCCAATTGTAGGCCCACTGGTGTTTCCAGTGGGCCCACACTATCACATTCCCCCCCCCCCCCCCTCTCTTTCTTTTTTGTACATATTTTTCACCCTTCATACCAGTAACCTGTAAACTGATTGTATGACATTCTGTATAGTAGTGTGTATATCTGTCTGTCTCTTATATGTCAACATGATTTGTGTGCATGGGGATCTCATCTTAAACAACGTGCTTAACTGAGCTATCCAGTTTAGTAGACCTTGTATTGCGAATTTGTACTTCCATGTACTGTTATGTACTGTCATGTACTGTTCTCATGTCTTACTAAATAAAGTACATCAATCAATCAAAAACATTATCAGCACCCTGACTCTGTTTGACCAGAATGGAACAGAGCCTTCATTAGTATCATTGGTAACACCTGTGAATGTCTTCATAATATGGCTGCTGTGAATAGAGCCTATTCCATGCTGTAATGATGTTGGCATGGGAGAGACGACAGGCAAATGTCGATAAAAAATAACAATCCTTCTACATTCTCCAATTGTGTAGATTTCTTGTAGATTAAGTAATGCAGATGTTAAACAATAATTTAACTCTTGAGAGAGTAAAATGAAACCAAATGGACCCGTAAGGGTCCATTTGGTTTCATTTTACACTCTCAAGAGTTAAAGATCTATAAGTGTCCATTTGGTTACCAACTCTCCATCATTTAGCATGGGGACCACCTGGAACCCCGTCAAGGACCACTGGTGGTCCCCGGACCACTGGTTGAGAACCACTGACGCATGAACGCAGTAACGTTTTTTTTTTTGTTTTTTTTTCTTTTGCTTTCGCATCACAAAGAAGTGGAATAAATTGCTCTGGAATTGCCCTTTTTATGTTGAGAATACACAAGCCGGCAGAAAATTACACATTGAACCGTTGTCCAGGAGCCTGTTACGGTAGCTGTCATTCTTCAGGCAATTTATTGTTGGTTGTTGTTACTATTGTTGTTCATGTTCAGTTCCGTTAAGTTGAACTTTATTGTTATAAATACACATACTGAATATCTACGTATCTGTCTGCCTGTCTGTCTGTCTATAGATATCAAAATATATGAAATATATAGATATACTGCATACTGCTCTGTCTTTCTGACAACAACATAACACAGAGGACACATTATTCCAACAAAAACACTACTGACGTACATAGACTGTGTGCACACACACACACACACACACACACACACACACACACACACACACACACACACACACACACACACACACACACACACACACACACACACACACACACACACACACACATATGCACACGCACACACGCACGCACACGCAAGCACGCGCACACTATACATTACAGGGTAACATTACATACACAATAACAATGTTCATAGTTTGTTATAGGAAATGTGGTTGTTTGTCGTTGCTGTCATAGCTATTATGGTTCCTTTTGATGTTGTTTTTTCATACAGCTGCTGCTATAGCCACTGCTACTGTGTAGAAAGCAACACAAAGAAAGAATAATATCTCTTGAGGACACACTCTCTCTCTCTCATGTTTATACATTGTTTGATGTCCCCGAGTTCACTAGGCTTTCCTTTAGTGTTTGTCGGTAAACATATTCCTTTTCTGGAGCTTCTCTTGATCCACTGTTAGCGTGTCATTGTCCTTTCAATCACCGCCTCTTTTCTGAAAGCTCAACTTAAGCCATTAAGACCGGGAACGCACCTGTGTAACCACTTAAACCATGGTTTTATACTTTGGCTTATACAAAAATAGCAGAGGCTATGAGCGTGTAGATCTTTGCTTCTGGAGGTCCCTAAAAATATTTCACAAGTGTTCACTTTAAAATATATATTTTCACGTTTTTTCAAAAATAGGAGATACACAAGCTCATAGCGCAGCACCGAGTGCCGTGCTATAAGCTTGTAGATCTGCTATTTTTAGAAACAGTTTGAAAATTGTGCAAATCTTTGAGTATATATTTTTAATATATTTTATAAGTGAACATTTGTAACTCAAATCTTTGCTTCTGGGGGATTCCACAAATGTCTTCTAAATCCTACCGTATGTTGCTATAATCAGTGGGTCTCAAACTTTTTCATGTCAAGATGACATGTATTTGGCCGTGGACCCCATCTCAAAATATGATGTTCCAGGGACCCCCCAGAAGCAAAGATTTGAGTTAAAAATCTTCGCTTTAAAAATATATATACTCAAAGATTTGCACAATTGTCAAGATTGCCGAGTGCCGCGCTACGAGCTTGTAGATCTGCTATTTTTGAATAGCCAAAGAAATGACGCCGATGCGTCCCCGGTCTCAATGGGTTAAGCTCCTTCCATGGCTGACAGCAGTCATTCAGGGGAGCCATTGTGTGCTGTGACTGCATACGGTTTGTTCAAGTCAAGGTATTGCTATTCCAGTGGCTGCCAGAGCACAAAAATGACAAAGGGAGCATCCGAAATAAACACTGATATTGGGGCGAACCTGACCAAATGTGTTTATTGCAATTTGCTTGGTCATCTGGAAGAGAAAAAAAAAAAAACGACAGCAAAAAAAAAACAGCAAAGCATACTGTATAGTGGAATAGTTCTGAACCTTTTTCTGTGTGCAGCAGAATACAGCAGTGGAAAGTAACTAAGTACTGTACATTTACTCAAGTACTGTACTTAAGTAGAATTTTGAGGTATTTGCACTTGAGTGTTTCCAATTTCCAAAACTTTTACTTGTACTCCACTACATCTCAGAGGGGAATTTTGTACTTTTACTCCACTACAATTATTTGAAATCTTTAGTTACTAGTTACTAGATTTTGATTATTATTACAAAACATACATTATATACATTTCGGCCATTTGAAAATAGCCGATCTACAAGCTCACAATGTGAATGCATTGTGAGCTTGTAGATCTGCTATTTAAAGATGTTTGTACATTTGAAAACTTGAAATGGGGACATTCTTCATAATGAGTACTTTTACTTTTGGTACTTTAAGTACATTTTGATGCCAATACTTTTGTATTTTGAATTCCGGACTTTTACTTGTAATTCTATATTGCAATATTGATACTTTTACTTACAGTAAGTAAACAAGCTCATACAGCATACAGCAGATCTATAAGCTCATAGCGCGGCACCGAGTGCCGCGCTATGAGCTTATAGATCTGCTAATTTTTTTTTAATCGTGAAAATTTGTGCAAACCTTTTGAATATGTATTTTTTTAAGCGAACATTTTTAACTCAAATCTTTGCTTCTGGGGGTCCCTGGAACAAAGCGTTTTGAGACGGGGGTCCGCGGCCAATTACATTACATATCATTTTGGGGGTCCTTGACATGAAAAAGCTTGAGAACCACTGCAGCACACGTCACAGCCACAGGTAGAGGACTTGACAAGACAAAGGCCTGATGAATATTTAATTATCGCTCATGTCGTGTTTGTTGGCTCTCATGCACGCTTGCAAGATGTCCTGCAGATGGTACTGTCTTTTGGCATGTACCAAATATTTACAATGTTCAAGTTATGCCAGACTCTGATTAGCAATCAAACACCTCAAGGATTCGGCCTTTTTCATAACCCGACAATGACTAGTTGGCTAATCATTTGTGTTGATGGCAATGTCTGGAATTTTGGCCTCGCTCTGAAAGTGAAAAGTCTGCCCAGGTGGCAATGACGTCTTTTGACGGTTGTAAATCGAAAGCCCTCACTGCCAATGATGTCTTTTAAAAAAAATATATATATATATTATTTTGTATTTATTTTAATTTTGCACACCGAACCAGGAGATAACGTGATCCAAAGATGTACTGCTCCATTCACTTCCTGGTTAAAGTATTTGGGAAATATTCTGTATCTCTGCCCTTGTGTTTTACTATGTATTTTTGGCGAGACGTGCTATTTTCAACGGCGTATAACAAGCGAAACCCTCCGTGATTAGCAACCATCAGGGGGATCGATCATACCGGAGATAAATATTCTGTGACTACTTGAAAAGGTATGAATATTAGGGATGTCCGATTTTATCGGCCTCCCGATATTATCGGCCGATATTAGCATAAAAATTGATATCGGGAAAATATCGGTATCGGTTTTTGAAAAAAAAATTTTTTTTTTTTTTTTTTTTTTTTTTTTGCTTTATAAATAAGTTACAGGAGTTCTTACTGTATATGGTGTGTGTGATATGAAATTTGAGCTTACCCTAATCACAATAATCCCCGCATATATCGGTATCGGTTGATATCGGTATCGGTAATTAAGAGTTGGACAATATCGGTATATCGGTTATCGGTAAAAAAGCCAATATCGGACAACCCTAATGAATATCGCTGGCAGTCTAGGCTTTATTTATTTATTTACTCTGGCAGTGAATGAGTTAACCAGCGACTGACACTGAAAATAGTGAACTGTGAATAAAATATATATTTACATATTATATTTGAGACTGTGTTTTTCAAAGAAAAATCTTTTGACTGTCACTGGCTGTGTATTGGCCTTTGTTCACATCCAGTCCAAGACAGCAGGCCTTCCTCAGAAGCAGCGCCGTGTTGAAATGCTTGTCATCGATTGTCAAGTTAGGCTCTTCTTAGAATTTTGCAAAGATATGCTC
This sequence comes from Gymnoscopelus microlampas, assembly GCF_963454915.1. Classification (NCBI taxonomy): domain Eukaryota; kingdom Metazoa; phylum Chordata; class Actinopteri; order Myctophiformes; family Myctophidae; genus Gymnoscopelus; species Gymnoscopelus microlampas. The sequence continues at coordinate 7,897 of NW_028155847.1, read as the reverse complement.
TCAGTTCTCAGTTCTCAGTTCTCTGTAAGACAAGACTTGCTATCTCCTTAAGGCGTCCAAAGCAGTCATAATAAGTCTCAGCAAGAGAAAGAGAGAGAGCGAGCGAGAGCGTGTCATCACAACGGCAGTTGTAATGAGCATTAGTACATCGTTGGAGGGCGAGGAAAGTGAGATGGAGGGAAACGGAAGAAAGGGGTTTAAGGGTGCAGAATGGGGCTGTGCTGCCAATGTGGGGGACAGTGGGTGCAACACAAGTACAGCTAACAGAACAGAACAGTGCATTTCCATCGGGTCGGACTGTCAAAAGCCCATTTGCAGATTTGATTTTTGCACGCGCACACACACACACACACACACACACACACACACACACACACACACACACACACACACACACACACACACACACACACACACACACACACACACACACACACACACACACACACACACACACAGCTGTCGAGTGGCTGCGATGGTGCATATTGTTTTCTCTCTTTTTTTTTGCCTTTAAAAACTGATCCACTGACCAATTACAAAACCAGACTCTTTATGCAAAGGCCTTAATGCTGGGCCCTGTCCAGCCCACAGAGAGAACGGCTCTGGGGAATCCAAAACGTTGAATCGGACTGATTGCTTCACACCTTGGCAAAACGATCACGGCAATTAGTGGTATACTTCCCACCCTGGGATGTCATTTGAAAATAGAAATTTGATAGCTGAACACAGTGCATTTATCTAATTCTCAAAGTGGGGCCCGGGGACCCCCAGGGGTCCTTGAGGGAGTTCCAGGGGGTCCCCTGCTAAATGATGGATACTTACGAACTAAATGGACCCTTATGGGTCTGTAACTCTGAGAGTGTACAAATGGAACCAAATGGACCCTGACGGGTCCATTTGGTTCCATTTGTACACTCTCAGAGTTACATTAACATTGATTTTACTATATAAATTGGGGTACCAGTTTACCAGAGATATAAATGCCATTAAATGGGGGTCCGTAGCCTAATGCATGTCAAACTGGGGGTCCTCAAAAATGTAAATGGTTGAGAATCATTGCTAGAGCCGTAAAAACTCTTCTCTTATGGCATATCTCTTCAAATGGGGGTCCACAGGCTAATAAGTGTCAATTTGGGGGTCCTTGACATGACACAGTTTGAGAACCACTCATCTAAGTATTGCTATGGTGACGTTTTCCTGCATCATGATTAGGACTCATATTGAGATGATGGAGAGTCATTATTTTTGTGAGCGATGTCACAGGTTTTATTTCCAGACGTTGCTAATTAACACATTTCATCATGTGCAGCTGGTGACGCCGTGGCAGGTGAGGTGACTGTAGAAGAAGGCAGCATGTATGAGGCAGTCACCGCGGTGTCTCCGGTGCGCTCTGTGCACCATGACAGCACAGGCGTGTCCCCTGCACTGATTCTATGGGCTTGATCCATACCTGATTTCGAAGAGCGTTAGTGGCATAACAGTCCACAGGGGTTGACACTTAAAGGACAACTTTGTTTTTTTTACAACCAAGGTTTATATTTTAGCTTGTAATTAAAGTAAATAAATGATTTTTTTTTAATTTACTGCTTTCTATAGTTTTAGCAATTTTCATGATATTTTTTTTACAGTGGGCGGGGGCATTCTGTCCGGTGACTAAATATGCCATTTTTACACAATGAAAAAGGTCCTGTGGTCTTTGATGGCCAAATGTGAGTTATTGGGGGCTAGAAGAGCTACTGTAAATAATAATTAAGAAAACGCTGGGTTATTGTGGTAAAAAAATACATATTTAGCCACCGGACAGAATGCCCCCGCCCACTGTAAAAAATATCGCGAAAATTGCTAAAACTATAGAAAGCAGTAAATGAAAAAAAAACAACACTCATCTTTTATTTACTTTAATTACAATCTAAAACATAAACATTGGTTGTTAAAAAACAAAGTTGTCCTTTAACGGTTGCCGACTGACTGCCCCTGGCAAGTAAATAAAACGTTCGGGCAAGTGGAGTTTTCTTTCAGGTTGCCCCGACGGGTATTAAAGTGCGTTTGAATGGGGAAGCAACCGTCTTCATTAAATATTATTGGTTATTATTATTGGAACAAATGATGCTACCGAGTAGCAGTTGTGCTCATTCAGACTTCCAAAGTGACCGTTGGCACTCGGCAGTTAGGTCGGAGGTGCCGAACAGTTTTTTTTTTTGAAACTTATGTTGCTGTCAGTTTTCAAACTTTTTGATGTCAAGGACCCCAAAATTATATGTAAATATTTTGTTCCAGGGACCCCCAGAAGCAAAGATTTGAGTAAAAAATGTGCGCTTTAAAAGAATATAGATATATTTATTTGCACACATTTTTTCGATTTTTCAAAAATAGCAGATCTACAAGCTCGTAGCGCGGCACTCGGTGCCGCGCTATGAGCTTGTATATCTGCTATTTTTGAATAGCCAAAGTGTAAAATAATGCTTTTTTTAGCTCAAATCAAAAAGTGACGCAGATGCGTTCCAGGTCTTAAAGGGTTGACATTAATTTGATTTACTTTTCTGGCAAGTGCGGGCATGACCTTTGGGCAAGTAGAGCTTGACCTGTACTTGCCAGACGGGCAAGTCCCTCTGAGACCTTAGTGTCAAACCCCTGGTCCACACCTGACCATGAGAGTCGGTAGCATAACAGTACGCCTCTATCCTCTGCGCTCCGGGAGTGCAGGGGGATTGAAGGTACAGCGCTGAGACAGCGCTGATTAAAGGGGCTACACCATGAATTAAAACAAAAATATATTATATATAAATATTGCCCCCTAATACGTTTTAAACAGGTTGTAAGCCTAAAAAACATCCAGATATTTTTTCTCACAATCTGACTGTCTGTCATTCCAAGCTTTTTCAGCTGCAATACCAAAACGTCCTATTGGGCAGGGGGGAGCTACTGAGCAATTCTGTCTGGCCATCATCAATGCAAAATCAGGGCAAGTGACATCACTTGCCCTGCCATTCTGAAATGGCCTGTTCAGACACGCCCATTCAGGAAATCCATGAAATGAGCATGAATGACTGAATGTTAAAAAAAAAATGTTTTTGGGTACAAGAGACACTGCGGAGCCCAAAAAATACTAAAAAACTAAAAAAAAAAAGAAATTCATGGTGTAGCCCCTTTAAATAACAAGTGAAATTTGATTTGATATACTGTATGAGATGGCTTATCTTATACAAAAGTTTCTTATGGAATAGGGCTCACTAGCAGAAAAACGAATAAGACTGCTGGTTTGAATGTTTACGATAAAGTGGATCTGCAGTAAGTGTGTGATAGGAAGTGAAATACAATGTGTGACTGGCATCGTACGTATAATGGGCTTCATTTATCAAATGTGAGCCGCACAATTTAAAGCAAATTGCTCGTAAATGTATTTACGCAAACAGTGTGGGAGTTATCATGGTTTTCTGAAATCAGTTTGTGCATAGGACTCGAAGAGATCGTCTTGTATGTGCAAATGGCAAAACACAAGGCTGTAAAATGTGTTGGTAGATGATTTGACTGCGGTGTGAGTCTTCTTAACAAGCAGACAGATAATGAAAGTCTGATTGCCTCATTACTTTTAAGTTTGTCAGTTTGCATAATGAGCAGTGGTGTAAAGTAACTAAGTACATTTACTGAAGTACTGTACTGAAGTAAAATTTTGAGGTACTTTTATTTTGCTGAGTATTTCCAATTGTCTATACATTTACTTCTACTCCACTACATCTCAGAGGCAAATATTGTACTTTTACTCCATTACAATTATTTGAAAACTTACTACTAGTTACTTTGCAGATATAAATTATTACATCATAAAACATACACTAACCACTTTAGCCCTATTTTATACCTAGGCTATTTGAAAATAGCCGATCTACAAGCTCACAACGCGTCGCATCGCGACGCGTTGTGAGCTTGTAGATCAGCTATTTTCAAACATTTTAGTACTTTTATTTTTGGTGCTTTACGTACATTTTGATACCAATTATTTTGTACTTTTACTCGAGGTACATTTTGAAAACAGGCCTTTTCCTTGTAACAGAGTATTTTCATATTGTGGTATTGCTACTTTTACTTAAGTAAAATATCTGAGTACATCTTCCACCACTGATAATGAGGGGCAACAGCGTACTCCACTGTTGGAGAGATTTCTGACTTTTGTTTATTTGGGGCTGTATTATTTTAGAGTCTATTGTGCCTTTCCCCCATCATGGCAATTGATTTTAGCCTGGTAGACACATCCCGGTCGCAGAATTCACATTTCATATGATTTCAGGTCTGCTGAATGAAAATGAAATTGAATTCCGCGATCGGGAGGGTTTATACCAGGCTAAATTGATGTGTTATTTGCTATGATTCATTTTGGTTCCTTTCTAAGACAACCAGTCAACACATTTCTGACACAGCGCAGAAGGGGCTGTCATCACATTCTTATTATGTCCCTATTGAATTACATTAACACATCCATTATCCCAATTATTTTCCCTTTTTTTACTTTTGTGTTTATTTTTATATCAAAAGTCCCTAAAAATGCCACTCTTAATTACTTCCTGTAAACGAAAACGTACTGCATGATGACATAGATCAACTTTCATGAAAATAAATGAATCTTGAATTCGTTCACCTGTGTGATTCCCATAGCTGCACGTTCCTCCAAACACAGCTGATTTTAATTACAGAGCTACTCCGTTTTGAATCTCATTCAAGATGACGTGCAGATGGTGTATTACTCACTACTTGTAAACTTAATCAGCATACTAAAACATGTATCTGAAAACATTTTAGGTTAGAAATAAGTAACTTGGTAACAAACATTCTGCACAGTGGCCATCTCTCTCTCCCTTACAAACGATAACACTGCGCACCATGTGAGTGAGGGTTCTACCGTGCCATAGCCTGAAGGGATGGAACCTTCTGATTGGTTTGCGAGGCCGCTTCAGACTGAAACTTCAAAATAAAATGACCGAAAATGTCATTGCACTGGATCTTTAAAGGTGTAGTGAAATGAAAAATATGTTTTTCACACTTTTAGAGCATATCCGTGGTCATCATATGGGCATACCTAACAATAGATGCCAAAAAAAAAGAAAAAAACCCATTTGTGTATTTTACATCTTAAAGGGATATTTCACTTTCAAAAAAACTTTTGGTCATTTTATGGTCTACTCAGGCTTTAGTGAGCCCTCCAGACCGTTTTTAAGTTGCTTTATTCAGTATTTAGATATTTGATATTCATTTTACCAGCCACGCCCCCTTCCTATACAAACCCATTATAACTTAAAACTCAATTTTTAACCTGTTTAACCATCAAAAACACCCGTCCTTGGTTCTGGTGACTCACCCTGCCCTCCTAATGCGTGAGGGGGCCGTGTTTTTTTGATAACTTTTTTCATTTATTTTTAATATATATTTTTTGTATTTCATTTTTTCATTAGGAGGGCAGGGTGAGTCACCAGAACCAAGGACGGGTGTTTTTGATGGTTAAAAAGGTTAAAAATTGAGTTTTAAGTTATAATGGGTTTGTATAGGAAGGGGGCGTGGCTGGTAAAATGAATATCAAATATCTAAATACTGAATAAAGCAACTTAAAAACGGTCTAGAGGGCTCACTAAAGCCTGAGTAGACCATAAAATGACCAAAAGTTTTTTTGAAAGTGAAATATCCCTTTAAGTCCTTAAAAAGCCAATCTTAATTACTTCCTGTAAATGAAAACGTGCTGCGTGATGACATAACGCAGCCTTCATGAAAATAAATGAATCTTGATTACATGCACCTGTTTGATTCCCATAGCTGCACGTTCTTCAAACACAGCTGATTTTAATTACAGAGATACTCCGTTTTGAATCTCATTGAAGATGAGTGTATTACTCATTTTAAACTTCATCTGCACACTAAAATATGTATCTTAAAACATTATAGGTTAGAAATAAGCCAGGTAGTAGCAAACGTGCTTCACTGGCCGTCTCTCTCTCACTTACCAAAAACACTAGCCGTGTGCCGCACAGCTGAAGTGATTGAGATCCAACGTCCCATAGCCTGAAGGGATGGGACCTTCTGATTGGTTTAGAGTCGTTGAGCCGACGTTTCAGGCTGAACCTTCAAAATAAAATGACCGAAAATGTCACTTCAGTGCGTCTTTAACCCCATCCAAAATAAAAGGTAAAACTGATCGCTGTCACCCTCCGGGGTAATTCCAGCCGACATATATCTCTCATCATTCAAATCCACCGTGGACAACTTGTCCAAACTCTGACCTATACTCCTGTTGCTGATATGCTTCTTTTGTGGGCTTTTACTGCACCACAGTTAGTTTAGTTAGTCGACATTCGATAGAGCATCCAGGGGTCAGTTATTGGATTTCAAAATCAGCTCCGAACGGCAACAGTAATATCATATTTCTTGAGCTGTGAACAATTAAAGTTAATAACAAAATCACTACTCCATGTTATTCAAAAAGCTGACCATTGGGGCCATTTAAATCAAATAGCTGACCAGTTGTGGAAAGTAACTAAGTGCATCTACTTAAGTACTGTACTTAAGTACAATTTTGATGTACGTCACAACTGTTGTGACGTCAGGGCTCCGGGCTGCTCATTGGGGGGAGGAGGAGGGGCGTGGAGCGGGGCGGGTGCACAGATCGGTGAACCAATAGGAGCCCACGGATGTTTTCTCCGGACATTTTGAATCCGCCCCTTCTAGACCATCAGACTGGCATGGGCCAGGCTAGGTGCCAGATTATGTGAGAGAAACAAGCAACCAGGTCTAGGAAAACCAACCCAAAAGAAGCGACTATGGGCCACGTGAGCACTTTAACATATTCATCAGCTATTTGAAAATAGCCGATCTACAAGCTCACAACGCGTCGCGATGCGACGCGTTGTGAGCTTGTAGATCGGCTATTTTCAAACAAAATCTTCCGGGGGAAATTATAATAAGCAGATCTGGCAACCCTGGGTGTGGACTGCCTTTGAGAGGGGTCAGGGAGTGGCTTTCCTTGTAACTAAAAGGCGACGAGGTTGGATACCAACAATCAACATGAACCCATTTAGTATGTATCTCTACAAGTCTACCCTGAACAAAGGTGCAACGTCTACATGAATAGGGACCGTATGGGGTTCATGTGGTTAAAAGAAGGTCCCATACGTGTGAGCATGGAGCACGATGTCGAGGCATAGGAAAGTGAGTTATCAAAAAGATCCATGCCACTGCGACTAAATAGCTTTCAGTGTGTGGGTGTAGGAATGTAATGAATGCCGTGTATTGTTGCTCTCTCTCTCCTTGGCAGCTTTCGGCTCTCTCTCTCTCTCTCTCTCTCGCGCTCTGATGCTCATTATGACTGCTGTTGTGACATCCTCCCTCACACTTACGCATGCACAGGGGCCACCGCCAGTTATTCCGCTGATTTACAGCCTCATCCTCCCACAGAGAAGAGATGGAAGAGGGGGGGGGGGGGGGCGAGCCATGGCGGGCAGTGATGGTGGAAAAAGTGAAAGTACCAATACTGCAATGTAGAATACTAAAAGTCCGTAATTCAAAATGTACTTGAGTAAAAGTACATGAGTATTGGTATCAAAATGTACTTAAAGGACGACTTCACCACTTTTCAACATGTCTTCATATAATAGGTCCTCACTAATGTTCATGATAAAATGATACAATTTTTTTCTACTTGGTCTGTGTCTCATAGGAGGGCAGTGGACAGTCCAGAAACCCGTCTACCAGTGACATCATCGTTAGGCAGGATTTTTTTTCAGATTTTTATTAAGGCGAGAACAATGGGATCTATTATTGCAACTTTCCAGAAATACAAAGCCTGCAGTTTCTATTAGCTTGGATTCCCCATCGATGATGTCACTGGTAGACGGTTTTCTGAACTGTCTACAGCCCT
>NW_028155848.1:20000-27481 GCF_963454915.1 Gymnoscopelus microlampas | reverse complement strand
CCTTTACTTTACTTGATTATTTCCATTTTTTGATACTTTTAATCTTCTACTCCATTACACCTCAGACTTTACACTACAACTATTAACTGTGTAATTCTACACAGTAGTATTGCTACTTTTACTTAAGTAACAAATCCGAGTACTTCCTCCACCACTGGGGACTGGCGTGGCGGAGTGGCTGGAGGACCCCCTCCCTGGTGCACTTCCCCCCCACTCCCCCACGCCGGTCCCCCTGCTCCAATGTAAACAGTGTGGAGGAAGCTGTAAATCAGCCTAATGCGGGCCCAGGCTGTAATTCAGACCAGCCGGGGCCGGGGAGCGCGAGGCCCGGGGACCCCCGAACGGCGGGAGTTTACAAAAAACGCCGCCGCGAGGCTTTAATCAGCGCGGCGACCCGGCGATACCGTCTCCCCGAATCAGCGGGCTTCCTGTCAGTCACACACGACTGATTCTGACCAATCGCATCCTCCCAAGGGTTTACCAGGGACCGGGCTCTGGGCTGAAGGGTTTTGGGCCGCGGCCAAAACCAAGGGTATCACTCATCTGAACTGGAAAGGCGGAATGGGCCTTTAATTCAGAGCGCTGAGGGATGAGGTGATAGATTCGTTAAGGGGGGGTTGGGACACGACCTAGGGTAGAAAATCAGGCTCCACGACATTCCATGAGAAATGCGCGCGTGTGTGTGTGTGTGTGCGTGTGCGTGTGCGTGTGCGTGCGTGTGTGTGTGTGTGTGTGTGTGCAGTTGTGGAAGAAGTACTCACATTTCTTAGTTAAGTAAAAGTATCAATACTGCATTGTAGAAATACTCTGTTACAAGTAAAAGTCCGGAATTCAAAATTTACTTGAGTAAAAGTACAAAGGTATTGGTATCAAAATGTACTTAAAGTACCAAAAGTTAAAGTAGGTAGTAGTAAGAAAATGGCCTATGTATAAAAGGCTGAAGTTTCGTAATATAATAATTTATATCTGCAAAGTAACTAGTAACTTAAGTTTTCAAATAATTGTAGTGGAGTAAAAGTAAGATATTTGCCTCTGAGATGCAGTGGAGTAGAAGTAAAAGTATTGCAAACTGGAAATACACCAGTAAAGTAAAAATACCTAAGAATTGTACTTAAGTAGAGTACTCGAGTAAATGTACTTAGTCACTTTACACCACTGTGCGTGTGTGTGCGTGTGTGTGTGTGTGTGTGTGTGTGTGTGTGTGTGTGTGTGTGTGTGTGTGTGTGTGTGTGTGTGTGTGTGTGTGTGTGTGTGTGTGTGTGTGTGTGTGTCTGTGTGTGTGTGTGTGTGTGTGTGTGTATGTGTGAGTGTGTGTGTGCGTGCGTGCGTGTGTCTGTGTGTTGAACATCAGACAGGAGATCAAGTTTAGTCAGTAAACTTGATCTCTGACAGGAGGAGTTACAGAGGTCATGTACTTTAACAGAGAATGTGACTTCAACAACATCAACAACAATTTGAAATGATAGGAGAGCAATCAACCTGCATCATGTACTGTTGGGTGTAATAACATTTTTGTTTGTTTTTATATAAAGAATAATATATATCATTGCGCTCAGGCAGCAATTTTGTATTTTCTCACTCGAAAGGAGACCTTTGTATTTCCATTATTGTCATATGACAGAGTCAAGCAAAAGCAACACATTGTGAGCTTGTATATCTGCTATTTTAGAAAATATTCACCTATATTGACATGCCCAAAAATAAGGGCACCAGCGTTTAAAAGTGGTTAGGTTTGTCTGTAGGTTTCATAAATGTTTAACCAATGAAAATGAATAACAACAGCCTGTGACTATAAATAAACTTTGTATCCACTGGAACACAGGTTTCTTTTTTCCTGAAAAGTACAGTAACAGTTTTGGACACACACGGTTTCTGTCTGACTGACAGCGACGATATGTTTGTATTTATATATGAAAGAACGTACAGTATGATGTGTTACCGCTGCAGTCACAGCTCCACCGCTGGCATACTTAACACCTAACAAATGACAACTACACACATGGAACTGGAATGAAATACGCTGCTATAGCTATAAGTTACAGAAAACCATCCTGCGATGATAAATGGCATTTCAACCTACAGGTATAAAAAAAAGAATCCCTTCAACTCTTTTACATTATAGAAAAAAAGGGCAGGCCCGCAACTTTTTCAAATCGCTCATTGCCAGAAGCATTTTATACTTAGGCTCACTCAAACGGTGGACGGGCGGTAATGCATTAACTAACAAGTGAGTGGAAAATGCAAATGCACTCCCTCTCTCTCTCTCTCTCTCCTACCATCAAGCATTCAAACGGGGCTCTCCAACCAACTCAGCGATCCATAATATCCTTTTGCTTTGAAGCTCTGGGAAAACGACCACAGCCTCGGCAGTCGGCACTACTACCAAACTGGATACCACCGTAGTAGTAGTAGCAAGCGGTACCATTGGCTGGCGTACACACACACACACATGGCATGTTAAAACCCACATGCAGCGAGCCGCTTGGCAGTGAAGACGCTACACACAGGCAGCCAATCAATAAAACCTTGTTACGCTAATTGCAAGATCATAATCTGCGCTCCTACTTCTGCTGAATATCCAAACAGTCACTCCATTAGTCGAATTATTCCCCTGTGTAGTTTGCTCTCCGTCTCTCTCTCTCTCCCCCATTCTCTCTCTCTCTCTTCTCTCTCTCTCTCTCCTCTCTCTCTCTGTCCCTTTTCCCTCTCCCCCTCCTCCCTCCCTCCCTCGTTCTTTTTCCTGTGACATATTTCTCTCAAACAGCAATTCTGCTAAATGAATTCATAAGTCAGGCGGAGAGGACATCAAAGGGAGGAATTGTCAAAGTAAAGTGCTGATGTGAAGTGTACTGTTTCGTTCACTCCGTGGCTCTGCAGCTCTCTCTCTCTCTCTCTCTCTCTCTCTCTGAGAGAAACGGTAGTGCATTATCTTTGATCGTGTCACCCCGGTACTTCTGTTCGTCTCTACTGTTACACTATAGGAGTGAGTCTACTTCAGGTGAAGGAAGGCCTTGCAGAGAGAGACCTCCTTTCCCGAAATCCCTCTCCCGACAATAAGAAAAATCTCTGTGCTTTAAAAGAAGGAACGGATGTGAGAACGCTTTGTTTTCGGATGGAGTTAGCGTGTCTCTCCCTTCTGCGTGTTTTAACCCATTCAATCTGGGCGGGAACGCATCTGTGTCATTTTAGATCTTAGCTATAATAACCATTATTTTATACTTTGGGCTATTCAAAAATAGCAGATCTACAAGCTCGTAGCGCGGCACTCGGCTATTTTAGAAAAATCTTGAAAATCTGTGCAAATCTATGAATATATATATTTTTAAAGGGAACATTTTTGACTCAAATCTCTGCTTCTGGAGGGGTCCCTGGAACAAAATATTTTCAGACGGGGGGGTCTGCGGCCAAATACATTTACATTTTGGGGGGTCCTTGACATGAATTAGTTTGAGAACCACTGGTATACAGTAGCAACATATTTTTTTCGAAAACTGTTTTAGACTGATTTAGAAGACATTTTGAAGATGCGTTCTCGGATTGAATGGGTTAAGAAGGGGCTTCAAATCAATGGTCAGGAGGTTCTCATCGCCGGCTACTACTTTTTGGTACACTGTTGCCACCACAATGGTCAGCGGCAGGCCTCAGAGGGGAGGGGGGCGGGGGGGCCAGACAATGAGCTTGTTGATGCCGAGACCGGGGTCCGTGACCTTGTCATCTAATCACTAACACTCTGTCACTACGGGGGGAAGGAGAGAGAGAGAGAGAGAGAGAGAGAGAGAGAGAGAGAGAGAGAGAGAGAGAGAGAGAGAGAGAGAGAGAGAGAGAGAGAGAGAGAGAGAGAGAGAGAGAGAGAGAGCAGTGAAGGAACGCACTAACAAAGCAAAGAGAAATGTAACTAAAGGTCATGGCATGAAGCTCATGGGAACATCGATATGACAATGGAACTGACCCCGTTTCCTCCTATGTGACTCATCACAACAATAACTCCGTCCTCAGTAACTTGGATGGAAACTACAGATAGCAGGCTTAGATTAGCATGGTTATATGCTTGACCCATTAAGACCGGGGATAGCACCTGTGTAGTTTTTTAGATTTATTTGGGCTATTCAAAAAATAGCAGATATGTAAGCTCACAAGCTTGCAGATCTGCTATTTTTTGAAAAATCGTGAAAATTCATGCAAATCTTTGAATATATATATTTTTTGAAAGTGAACATTTGTAACTCAAATCGTATTGCTTCTGGGGATTCTACTAATGTCTTCCAAACCCAAACACTTTTTTTGAAAAAAACGTATGTTGCTACTGTATATATCAGTGGTTCTCAATCGTTTTCATGTCAAGGACCTCCCAAAATGATATGTATTTGGCCGCGGACCCCTATCTCAAAATATTTAGTTCCAGGGACCCCCCTCTTCCCCCAGAAGCAGAAGAGGGCACGGGATTAATGAACTGTGACGTCAAAGTCCACGGGCCAATCAAAGCCCTTTTCTGAGCCTGATTATTCAGAAAACCCCAGACCACAGAAAATCCACTGAATGTTCAGTTTTTTTGGGGTGTAATTGAGGTCAGAAAACCCCCCAAAAAACGTTAAAAATTATCAATCAATCGATTGTGTTCCAGCTTGGATCAATGGAACCAGCGTAGTACAGCTCAAGTTCATATTTACCAGCATAACAGTTTTAAAGTAATCAAATAAAATCTTGGTGTTTTGCCAATTATTTGGGGGCCAACCTGCAATATCCTTGCGGCCCCACTAGTGGGCCCCCAGCCCACAGGTTGAGAACCACTGCTCTATGGTAATGAATGGCTTACAACAACAATATGTAGATGCTTATGGCGTACCTCACTTCCTTTATCTACATGTCTAACAAGTCAAAGCAACACTTGTTCAAAAACAATTTGTTCTCTTCTTTTCCTGCTCTGCATTTTCTTTGTTTTGTTACAGTAAAGCGAATTCCCCTCCCTTAGGGCGAGATAAAGCTTATCACATCACATCAAACATCTTGCTAACCACTTATATAGGTAGCCCAGATTAAACACACAGATTACATGAAGAGGCAGAGGCAGAGATGGAGAGATACAGAGAGAGAGAGAGAGAGAGAGAGAGAGAGAGAGAGAGAGAGAGAGAGAGAGAGAGAGAGAGAGAGAGAGAGAGCAGCAAACGCTGAGGCACACACTTTCACACAGTTTGGAGATGGAACCACTGACCCAAATGCATTTCAATGCACTGGAGAGTGGGAGAGAGAGGAAGAGGGAGAGAGGAAGAGAGAGGGAGAGATAGAGAGAAAGGGAGAGAGAGGAAGGGAGAGAGAGAGAGAGAGAGAGAGAAAGAGAGAGAGAGGGAGAGATAGAGAGAGAGGGGAGGGAGTAAATGAGATCATTAAAAAGCGAGCAGAGAGATAAAAGTGAGCTGCAGCTGTCATCGGTGTCAATTGTTTTTTTCAAAGCCTAAAGTCTAATTTATGCCGCGTCGTTCGACATACAGTAAGTACCTGATAAAGCAAAAAGTTCATCACTTACAAAATATGTTAATTGAGGTAAATAAGCCTTTAGTTAGTTGTGTATGATATGATATGGATACCTTGATTCTTACAAACCACATGAACCCCAGCGAAAACACCAGAAAAAGACAATCCACAAGCTCACAACAAATTGCATTGCAACGCATGGTGAGCTTGTAGATCTGCTATTTTCAGTGAAGATATTTAGTGTACAGAGAAAAAAGGAGGGGGCCTAGTATAGACCCCTGGGGGACTCCGGTCAGGGAAGTTGTCCTCGTCTGTGGAAAATTCTAGATTTCTTTTTTCACACACCATTATAATGTTCTTATTTTGATCATAAGACCCAATTACTGAATGTCAGTCTCTGGGTTTTCTTCTGTTTATGTATGACACTGATTTACTATGACACTATATGGCACATTAGGAGTCCACTAGGACTATGGTTCTCTAACGTTTATTTTCAAGGACCCCCATAACTCAGAGTTACAGACCTGTAATGGTCATTTAGGGATAGCTCTTTATGGGTTTGTCTACTCGTTTTGTATATCCATGGCCAAAATAGAATGTTGACAAAAATGTCCCCTAGAAGCCTGGCGATGACCCCTGGAATGTTGAGATGTCAAGTATCCAGTAATGAGAGAATGTTGCTGCTACAGGTGGCTTCAGGTCTCTAGTTATCTTAGATCCATGTTTTCTACTAATCTCAGTTTTCCTTATAGCTGTGGTGCTCAAGGTGGTGTGCGGGGACCCCTCAGGGGTCCTTGAGGGGTTTCCAGGGGGTCCCCAGCAAAACGAGTCAGTTCAAAAACAGTTTAATCACTTAAACGCTATGTAGTATGTACTGTAGATTTATTACATAACGATTATAAATAATAATGAATTCAAATAAAACAATCAACTTTGCAGTTTATATATCCAATATTTTTAGTATTGTTAAGTATAAAATAGGGCTTGTGTGACTAATCGATTTAGCAAATTATAAAAAATCTATTAAAATGTTTTCACGTTGATTTGATGACATAAAAAATAAATAAATAAATATTTATTTAAATAAATAAATATTGTCCAAAAAACGTGCTGCTTGATTCTTCGGTTAATCGAAAAAGAGCAATCAATAGAATAATCGCTAAGAAGATATAATCAATAGTTGCAACCCCCCCCCCCCCCTATCTCTCCCTCTTTCTTCCCCCTCCATTCATACTCTATGTCTGGAATGTTTTGTGTGCATTTCCTCTAATTCAGCAGCAAACATCATCAGGCTGATCAGTGGGACACATCAGCATAATATCAAAGTCACAAAGTCATTACCATTAAACTGATCTGTTCTGAATCCAAACAGCCGCTCTGGAAGCAGACCGTGTTAAGTCCTTTAAGCTGTTGAGACCACAGCGGGAAATCTAAGGTCTCAAACCCCAGATACTGTACAAGCACATTAAAAACAGCACTAATCTTGTCATGCTCATGTCGGGACTCCCACAAAGAAGCCCTGCGATCCGCTCTGGCTTATACGGACACCGTAGTTTGAGAAACACGAGCACGATGGAAGACAGAAAGAACCGCTGGAAGACAGAAGTTTACGGGTCGCTTCTAATAATTGCATACTCTACGCTCAAATTAAAGCTGCAATCCGTAAGATTGCAGCTTTACTTTGTGCTTTAGTTTGGGATTTGAACGCATGTCTCCCGTGGCCGTGGGAGGGCTGACATTTCTTCTGCTGAGCCAAGACAAAACAACAGATTGGGAAGGGGAGGTATTGCGCTTTGAGCTTGCAGGCAATACCTCTTGTCGACCAGTAGTGGTCCTATACTGATTGATTGAAAACTTTATTTAGAAGTTTGCAGAAAGAAAGCACATGAAAGTACAGTTCAAATACAAGGTCAACTAAATAGGATTTAAAAAACAAACAAAAAAACAATGGCTTGTTTCAATTGGGGTCCTTTTGTACTCAATTCATAGTGACATTAAATGACAGACAGATA
>NW_028155848.1:12500-17500 GCF_963454915.1 Gymnoscopelus microlampas | reverse complement strand
TTGATGTGTGTTTGGCCGCAGACCCCCATTTGAACATATGAAATGACTCGTCATTTTTGAAAAATAGCATGTAGATCGTCTATTTTCCAACAGCCAGATAATAAAACAGGGCTTAGCTAAGTGTTTAAAAAGTTTAATGCTTCAGTGCACTGATGTCATTCTTACACAATAAAGTTTATTGTCAAACAGTAAAATATCCTGCCACCATGACATATTTTTGTTACAAGTGTTTGATGACCACATTTGAAGGATAATTCCCCCAAAAATATGTACAGTGTATATATATAACACTATATATAGGAATACCGGCTGATATATCTTTTTTTTTTTTACATTTCTTAACCCATTCAATCCAGGAACGCATACTGTGTCATTTTAAGATTTCTTACAGACCCCTTAACAGACGACGTCACACTGATAAGAACCAGTATGCGCTCAATGAAACCCATTCTATCAGGTCTCGCTAGGACGCGTCTCACTAGCCAACACACAAGAGGGGGGTTGGGGTGTACTGAAACCAGCGCACCCCGAAACAGGTTGGGAATTGATTGCATGAAACAATCACCTGTGCATCCAGTCTCAATGTTGGTAAACAAATAATTGGTCTATAAGCTATTCAAAAATAGCAGATATACAAGCTCATAGCGCGGCACCGAGTGCCGCGCTATGAGCTTGTATATCTGCTATTTTTTCATGAAAATGTGTGCAAATCTTTGAAATAATATATAGATATTATATACACTGCAAACTCAAATCTTTGCTTCTGGGGGTCCCTGGAACAAAATATTTTGAGATGGTGGTCCGTGGCTAAAAATACATATCATTTTGGGCATGATAAATAGCAGATCTACAAGCTCGTAGATCTGCTATTTTTCAATAGCCCAAAGTATTAAAATAACGGTTAAAGTGCGTTCCCGGTTTTAACGGGTTAAGTCCCTCATAATCGGTATCGTTACCCTAAAATAATCCAGTATCGGTTGTGGGCCAACGGGCCGGGCCAGACTCTTCTGGCTCCAGCCAGCCCAGCCTGCCAGTTACAGTGATCAGGGCCGTGTCCGGCCAAGAGTCCAGCACAGCCTTTAGCACATTCACAGTCTGCCAGAGAGATGTCAGGGCCGGGGCAGAGGCCCCCTCACACACACATACTCACACACACACACACACACACACACACACACACACACACACACACACACACACACACAGAGCTCAGCCCAGGGTATTATAGAGAGGGGAGGGCACAGCCCTGGAGGGGGTTCTACTACTGTATGGAGAGAGAGCAGGAGACAGGCAGATGAGATGAGAGACTGAGCTGAGAGGGAAAGGAGTGAGGGAAGTGGTGGAAAAAGTACTAATTTACAGCAATGTAGAAATACTCTGTTACAAGTAAAAGTGGGGAATTCGGAATTTACTTGGGTAAAAGTACAAACGTATTGGTATCAAAATGTACCAAAAAAAATAAAATAAAAGTACTAAAATGTTTGAAAATAGCAGATCTACAAGCTCACAACGCGTCGCGATGTAGATCTGCTATTGTAGATCTGCTATTTTCAAATAACCTATATATAAAACATGGCTAAAGTGGTATGTTTTATAATGTAATCATGTATATCTGCAAAGTAACTAGTAACTAAACTTTTCAAATAATTGTAGTGGAGTAAAACTTCAACATTTGCCTCTGAGATGTAGTGGGGTAGAAGTAAAAGTATAGACAATTGGAAATACTCCAGTAAAGTAATAATTCCTCAAAAGTGTCCTTAAGTACAGTACTTGAATAAATGTACTTAGTTACTTTACACCACTGAAAAGGAGTGAGGGCAACGAGGGGAAGAAATGGGGGTTAAAGAGGGGAGGGAAGGAGGGAGAGGAGGATGTGGACAGAAAGCATGAATAAGAGATAAAAGAGAGGAGGAGAGACTATGCAGGAACAGAGCCGTGTGAGAGCCTCAGCAGCAGTGAGGCCTGTGGTTGTTCTGGCTATAGCTGTGATTAACACTGGGGTCATAGCCAGAGGCCACAGCTTAGAGAACACACACACACACACACACACACGCACACGCGCACACGCACACGCACACACGCACACACGCACACACACACACACACACACACACACACACACACACACACACACACGCACACACACACAGTGGTGGGAAAAGTACTCATATAAAAGTACAATATTTGGTTATGAAATGTAGTGGAGTAGAAGTAAAAGCATTGAAAATTGGAAATACTCAAGTAAAGTAAAAAATACCTCAAAATTGTACTTGAGTACAGCACTTGTGTAAATGTACTTAGTTACTTTACACCACTGCACACGCACACGCACACGCGCACACACGCACACACACACACACACACACACACACACACACACACACACACACACACACACACACCCCAGCACACGCTCCCTCAGGCCTACCCTGTCTCTCTATCTGACAATATTTTGGCACCCGCAGTTTTATGAGAAAGCGGAACACACCGGGAGACGGCCAATAGCGTCTGAGATGAATTACTGCTCTGTCTTGTGAATGAGTGTGTCAGTGTGTGTGTGTGGGCCTAAAGTCACTGACACTGTTGCTGCTAGGTGAGACCTAACTCGCTCCACACAATTAAAGGAACCTGACCTTTGACCCCTACTGTGTCAATGTTTTGTTCAGTTTTTTTCTTTTTCCACCAGCCAAGCCTCACTAAACAGACCCAGTAGCTGAGATACAGTGGAACGTGTAACTTCCACCATATCTCATACTGTATGCCAGGGGTCTTCAACAGGGGGTCCGGGACCCCCTCAGAGCTACTATAGGGGGTCTGCCATATCTTTGTGTGATAGGATTTCGTTTTTTTACATTAACCACTTGAACCCTAGAATTCCTTTTCTGAGGGGAACATTTTCTGAGGGGAACAACGCCTCGCAGCGCGAGGCGTTGAGAGCTTGTAGATCAGTTATTTTCGGCAAAGAGGCTATAGGTGTAGAGGGAAAAAAGAGCAGACTAAGTAAAAAAAAACTTTAATCTGAAACACAATTTTATACAATATAGAGTAGGGGGTCCCTGCTTCATCTCTCTCTCAGCTAGGGGGTCCTTGGCCTGAAAACGTTGAAGACCCCTGCTGTATGCACAAAGTAAAGCTGCAATCCGTAAGATGGCAGCTTCATTTTAGGGATTCGAACCCATGGTCTCCCCCGTGGGAGGGCTGCCATTTTCTTGCTGCTGAGCTAATATAAGACAAAGCGACCGATTGGGAAGGGGAGATATCGCGTGGGGTCAAAGTGGGGTCTCCTTGAGAGGGTTCCGGGGGGTCCCCAGCGAAATTTGATAATACAACATCAAAATCAGTTTAACCACTTTAACAGAATTTTGCACTTACATTTTATTGGAAAATAGACAATCTACAAGCTCACAAACGGGTCACATCGCGAGGCATTGTGAGTTGTAGATTTGCCATTTCCAAACAATGTGTGCTTTAAGTAATTGCGTACTAACGGTAATAAACCGCATTACAATTCTGAAGGGCAGACACTGACGCATACAGAGAGGAATGACGTGTACCACTCTGTTTGCTTTAGCGTCCTCATATTTGGAAAAGGAGCAGACAGAACAAACCGGAGCAACAAAGGCAATAACTAGCAGCATTATGCGGTGTGAAACCCCCCCCCCCCGTTCTCATCTTCCACATGCTATTATATCTCAGCCATGCTGATAGAACCGTTACTTGCGGCGCAATGATTTCTGCCTGATAGCACCATTACCGCCAAACAATCATTGCGTTCAGCGGAAAGAAAATTGAATCAATTTCTTTATTGCGCCCGGGAAGCTGTTTTACATGTAGTTGTAATCACATGCTAGATGTGATGATGGCGTCTTGGATGAAGGCTGTTTTGTGGTGCTTTCACACCTCCACGCTAAATCTCCTTGGATGGAAATAGATGCTAGGGGTGCTAATGTGGTCTGCGTCTACACTGCCGCCATGACAATTGTCACTATAAGGGCACCAAACGCGTTTCAGAGGAAAGCAGACAAACAATGGGGAAATCAAGATGAAAAGGTTATAATTAGGGTGTGCTACAGTAGGTTGTGCGTGGCAGCTTGTCGGCTAAACTGAGTCCATGTGTGTGTTCAGGACTTCTGTCTATACGCGACAGAACAGTGATATCAATGATGCGAATTGGGGGAGGAGGAGGGGCGCGGGGCGGGGCGGGGCGGGGGCTGACGGACAGATCGGTGAACAAATAGGATCCGCCGGAATTTTTTCTCCGCAGATTTTGAACCCGCCCCTGTAGACATGATATCAGACACGCTATAGGCAGCCTTACCAGCACACTAGCTCACATTTAGCACCGTTCAGTTCAGATTGGTGTTCACCAAGGCTAACTTTGAATAAGCAGAGAAGAATATACAGTCAGGGCCAGTCAGCCAGATCTGATCATGCCGGGCTTGTGGCCAAAAACACTCTGAGCTCCATCCTCCCATTATGAACTGTAATTTAAGCAGGCAAATTAGGAACACATTAGTGTGTACAGCTACAGCCCAGAGGACACGGTTTACTGACCTGTGGTGTGTGTGTGTGTGTGTGTGTGTGTGTGTGTGTGTGTGTGTGTGTGTGTGTGTGTGTGTGCGTGTGTGTGCCGTGTCTGGACGAGTTAGATGACATTTACATATTCAGAGATGTCAGGTCTTATGCAATGAGTCACGTGATCAATGTCCAGGGAAAGCTCAACTTAACAGTCTTTTACAAGTCCAAACACCATTAGCACATCATGGACATGTTTGCATGGACATCACAATGCCAATTTACAACAGGTCGGCTTTACAGTCCCATTGCCTGTGTTGCCAGATTCTGTGAGAGAAACAAGCAACCAGGTCTAGGAAAACCAGCCCAAAAGAAGCGACAATGGGCCACATGAGCACTTTTAACATATATATCAGCTATTTGAAAATAGCTGATCTACAAGCTCACAACGCGTTGCGATGCGACGCGTTGTGAGCTTGTAGATC